>NC_135552.1:12469693-12582193 GCF_964340395.1 Glandiceps talaboti
ACCTTGTAGTATGTGTATATTTTATTCACCTTCTAAATACACTCTGAGGTAATGTTTATTATTACGAAAATAGTGTTCAACGTGTGAACGGAAGTCTTATCTGTTCAGTCACAGTCTGGGGTCATGTTTTTGTTATGATTGTCTGCGTCTAATCACTCTTCCCTGGATGCCATAAATTGGATCTCATACACAGAAAATACACTCCCGCCACTAACATTTGATAAATTTGCTACTCTGCTCATACACCTGTCTTCACGCTTTTCCCTGATTGGTCAATAGCCCTCATTTGTAACTGTCAGTCGAAATTTAACGCCCAGCCGGAGTACAAGTATGTATGTATGTATTTGTGTATGTATATGTGTGTATGTGTGTATGTATGTATGTATGTATGTATGTATGTATGTATGTATGTATGTAATAAATGCCGTCCGGGTAAATACACGCCGACGTAGGAGGCGTGTATTGCCAGGATGGCATTTATCTTGTACCCCGGCTAATAATTCAATGGTGTCATATTCTTTCCAGGAAAAACATCATACACCCATTGTTTATGTTTTGATTTTCGACGAGACACCCTGACGCCAACGTGACTTCCAATCGAAGCTGACACGTGTTAACAAACTGGATACACGCCTGTATCAACATTCAATGTCACACACGTATATCGCTATGTTGCACGACGAAAATAGCAATTTACATCCCAATGTACAGTGTATTTCATACCACTATGTATTTGCTTGATATTATTATGCAGGACATTCATACTACAAACTACTCAATACAATCACATCCATCATGTTTGTGCAACTAGTGATACGAAATTTTATTGCCACTGATAAAACAAAACCTGGCTACTGACATCAAAAATACAACTTTCAGCGAAATTGTTTATCTGTGTCTAGTGTAAAGAAACAGCATATTAATTACATGCAAATGAAATACATCATTCAAACTTTTGAAATGTCGTGTATTACGAAGCAATAGTAGTACCGTCTACCTCTCGCAAGTTGTAGTAAAATACACCATTCAAACTACAATGCTATACCGTCCACAATTATTGTGACTTTTTGTCCATTCCGTCTTCATCCCTATCTTCGGCCCAACTATTCCAAACTTGCATGATGAGCTAGTATTTTTTTCAGTGTATTTCTGTGTGTTTTTCAGTACACTTGCCTTCAGTTTCTGATCTATGTCCTCAGCTGTCATAACAGCAAACCGTCGCTTTCCCCCTGCCATTATACCGTCTACCTTGTAGTATGTGTATTTTATTCACCTTCTAAATACACTCTGAGGTAATGTTTATTATTACGAAAATAGTGTTCAACGTGTGAACGGAAGTCTTATCTGTTCAGTCACAGTCTGGGGTCATGTTTTTGTTATGATTGTCTGCGTCTAATCACTCTTCCCTGGATGCCATAAATTGGATCTCATACACAGAAAATACACTCCCGCCACTAACATTTGATAAATTTGCTACTCTGCTCATACACCTGTCTTCACGCTTTTCCCTGATTGGTCAATAGCCCTCATTTGTAACTGTCAGTCGAAATTCAACGCCCAGCCGGAGTACAAGTATGTATGTATGTATGTATGTATGTATGTATGTATGTATGTATGTACGTACGTACGTACGTACGTACGTACGTACGTACGTACGTACTTATGTATGTATGGATATAAAATTAATGTTATTCTTTTACTGGAAAGTATTTTAGTAACACATATATTCCCCATACGGGAATATGGGACTACCGATATTATCCTTTGGCTACCAATTTCTGAAAGTGAGAGCCTACTGGGTCTACAAAATGTTTGCACCCTGTTTGTGTATGATACGCAATACATATGTCTAGTTTTTAGTTTAGATGTATATGAGTATCGTACTATGATTTGGGATTTAAAAGAACTTACCAAGAGTCCAGGTACAGAAGCTAACATGGTTAGATTTAGTACAATGTTGTCACCAGGTGCTAGTTTACCTAACTGTCTACCAGATATACCACACCAATGTAAACCATTATTTTGGTTGCGTAATACTAGGAGTAAGTCCATGGTACGTTCACTGAAAGACCAATAATATTGTCATGGTTAAGTCCATGGTACGTTCACTGAAAGACCAATAATATTGTCATGGTTAAGGGCTCAGTTCAGAAGAGGATTAAAATCTATATGTGAAAAACTGCTGGCAGAGCTATAGATAAAGTTTGTCTAGAACAAAAGAATTATTCTATGTAACCCTTATGTCTCTACTGATCAGATAATAGTAAAGTAAGAACCTGGGATTGAATCCCTGGCCTTTAACATGAATATTGATCATAGATGCATGCTCATCCTGTAATGGCTGTAACATAAAACCTTGTGGGCAGTCTGTGCTGAACTTAATATCGCGTCTAATCCAAAGTGTATGCTCATCCTGTAATGGCTGTAACATAAAAACCTTGTGAACATGTGGTCTCAGTGTACTTGATGTATAATCTAATCAAAACTGTATGTTCATCCTGTAAAGTAGATATGACACTAACCAGCAGTTTGATACTTTACATTTGACATCAAAGGGTTGCTCCAACTGAACTCCATCTGGTATCTGTTCCACTGATAACCTGATATCACCATAACCAGGTGCCTAATGATAGGGTGTACAAATGAAAATAGATGTTATCAACAAATTTTTAATACAGAGTAAAGAAAATATCAAACTATGACAAAGTTGTGGAATAAATATATCACGTAAACTGCACACACTAAGCAGCATGTAGAAATCCAAATTCAAAACTTTCTTTTGACGGTTAGGCCTAATAAACACAATTGTGTGGTTCCGGTAAACCGACCCCATCTAGTTTTTCACTGCCAACCCTAATCTTTCTTTTCATATTCAAGAAAAAAATAATAAAATCGTGAAAATTGTGAAAATTTTGAAGTCTCGCTAGAAACAGTGGATGCAGAAACTGACATCAACTTAAAAAGACAATATAAAACTGTTTTTCCAATGTGTAATGGCTGTACATCTGATGATAACACACAAATAACACAGAGACCATATGGAAAACAATGGAAAACCTAACTTCCTGAACTAGACGCTCACACATGAAAAAAAAATCTACCTACCCCACCTATTCTAAAATTGAGCGTAATCAGAACTACACAATTTTTTTATTATGGCTTATTGCGATATATATGAACAGAAAATGTTTGAAATGTTATCAGTTATAAAGTCCCAATTGGTTGTACTAGGGGTGTACTATTCACCATTGGTAAAATCACAGAATTTGGTTTTGACAACTCAGCTAACAATTCATGATGAAGTAGATTGTCACCCTTTATGGGTTTGCTTTTCAAAATGTCAGAGCAAAATCAAATTTTAGGTGGCACAGTTTAAATGAGGTGCACAATACTTTATTCCAAATATGTTTTTGGTCTAAAATCAATTATGCTTTCCTGAACCCCTGTTTCCTCGACAATGCAAGAATACAATTCTTGCCAAAATTTTCAACAGAGGTAGTAGTTAGTATCCAAAAAATGAAAGGTCTAAAATTGGGTATAGAATTTTGGTTGAAATACATCTAATGTAGGGTGTGGAGTTTGTCGTTGCAGTCCTCTATCAATGGTGACAGATATTCAGTCTTCCCACATTTCAAATTTTGCAGGATTTCCCCCCTCTCTGTGATAGTGAGGTTACAACCTATAGTGAAAACACTGTCTGTGATATCATCATATCTTACCATTCTTTGTAGTTGACTGGTCTGTAATCTTCCTTTCTCACCAAGATGTGTTTTCCAGACAATATCTAACTTTCCAATGTTGGTTACTCCTTTGTTAATGCTCTTGTCTGGTGTTTCAGGTGACTTGGGTGTCAAACAATACAAGTACTGCCTTGTATCCATGGGGTTCAAATATGTCAAATTGCCAAATGTTGTTTCTCTGCTTAGAAATAGGAACAGTCAGTATAGAGGTTACTCTGTAAATCTAATAACGTGCACTATTACATATGTACATGAAATTATTTGCACTGGTATGTGCGCATACTAGTGGTATTTTCACTGCAGTGTAATACCAAAAACATTTATTGCAGAAGTGCATGCAAATGATATGCAAATGAGGACACGATTGTTCATTAAACACAAAGTTGCGTGATTGTGCTGTACGGTTTTTATGGAAATTTGCTGTTTTAGATAAACATATGTAATAATAACAGAAATCCATGCCATGTGAGTTCCAGTGTGGGTATTCAGGGGTATTTGCACTCATGCTTGCAGTGTTTTCTGCTGCACTTTCACTTGCTATTCTCATGAAAGTACGGGCACAGAGAACACTGCAAGCAATCGTGCAAATACCCCGAGTACACAACACTTGCACTCACGTGTCGTGGGGTTCTGTCATACTATTACAATATCTACATTTGATTGTCTAAAATGACAACTTTCATACATATAGTTATTGACCTACATCAAACCCTTGTGAGTAACCTGCACAAAAACAAAAGCATGTAATAAAAGTATACTTGAGGGCGCTATATTACTAGTCTAAAGAAATGTTAAAATATAAATAGCTTGTGCAATCATCTCCTTTGACAAGTTAAAAAAATGAATGTTCAACAAGACATGGAAAATATCAGCAGTCTTCAGCCATTTGTATTTGTGACAAGTGGCAGTACATATATGTGATGTCATAAGGGTATCAATTTGTACATACCTTGTGGTAGGACATGGTGATGTGTTCAAATCTGTTGACTGGTAGAGGGATGCCGGTTCTAATGTTACTCTTTCCATTACCATCGGACCATTTGTAATATTTTGGATTTGTGCTTCTAGATAGACTTCATTTGACTGAAATGACAGATAGAGTTGTCAGACTTGTTATCTTGTCTACAGTAGCTTCAACCTCTTCACCCAGTACATGCAATGATATAAACTGCGTCATGTCAAAAAGTCATGGATATTGAGATGAAGACCCATGTAACATCATCTGAAACCAACCTTAATGTGATTCATGTATGGCTTGAAATCAAAAGGTACAGTAGCCATAACTGTAGACTTCACCTGTGGGGTAAACTTCATCCATACCTTCACAGCTGCAAATATGGTAATAGCCTTACTTGTCAATAAATGATGAGCCATGACAACTGAAAGCTTATAATGTTTGTACCTTATCTCATATTCAGTATTAGAATGTCAATGATTTTGATTTTCAAGCATGGACCTGGTACCACTTTCTCATCAAAACAGAAATTTTGAGTTGAAAACACTGATATATAAATGTTTCACAATATGCAAAAATATATTATGATGACCATGGACAATTGTAATGTTTATGATGATGGCTTTTATTGTGACTAAGTTATGTTCTACTGTGCTGACATAATACAACCCACCACCACCCTTAGTAGATGCATGACATAGATTGACCTCTTCAAGGTCACCAATGAAGGAAAGGACCTGTACTGCATAGTAACAGTTGATGACTAACAAGGGAAAGAGTGGCTACACCACTTTTTATCAACTTACTACAAAATCCTAGATTTTTATGGTGGATTCCAAGGGAAACAATAAATAAAAGATGTGAGTGAGTGCAGACAATTTATTATTTCATACAGCGCTTTTCTGCACTGTTCTCAAACCGCTTGACAATTGTAACCCCTGTCACAGACTTATAAAGGTACAACTGCCCTTTATACTTCAAAACTCCATGGGGAACATACAATCCATTGCACTGCTATAAGCACATAGGATTAAAGCATTCACATTGCAACCTCTATCCTACCAGGTTGCCAATTATAAAGAAGGGGTTGCCTGGGC
Source organism: Glandiceps talaboti (assembly GCF_964340395.1). Taxonomy (NCBI): domain Eukaryota; kingdom Metazoa; phylum Hemichordata; class Enteropneusta; family Spengelidae; genus Glandiceps; species Glandiceps talaboti. Next base: position 12,475,486 of record NC_135552.1, read on the forward strand.
CATGATCATGGTACTAGTCATTCAGGAACAAATAAGAAATGGCAGTGGTAATGAGGCTTAAACCTGCAAGTCAACCACTGTAAAAAGCTGACTATCATAATTCCACATCCTTAAAATACACATTTCCCAACCATTTTAGTGAAAGTGTTACTATCGATATATCTAAATTCATTTGCATTCACATAAGGACTTCTAGGGTCTCCTGCATCCCATAATACACTAGCTTTTCATTTTCAGAGTTACTTATATTTGATGATGAGAATGAGGAAACATATTTGTAATTACAGCATTGCAATTGCTTAGAAAGTATATACAGGTGCTTCAACAGATGGATTTGAAACAAGTCTTCTACATTCTATATGAAGACACTAGTAATGTGCTATTAATTGGTGTCTTCAATAAATAAATGAACAAATAAATGACTTACCTCAGCGTTGTAAAATTTTGTCTTAACATCTAATGGTTTAAGAACCTAATGAAGAGATAAACAGTACATAGATATGTAAGTCTATTAACAGAAAACAAAGACACACTAGTACCAGTTTGGTATACTGTTAGTACAACTGCTTGCAGTGTCCTCTGTCTGTCACCATAATTTCATGACATGAACAAATAAAATGCATTAGCAGATGAAAACACAAGACATTGCAGCAAACATGATTTCAAAAAAACACTTTTCCTATAAATAATTATAACTGTGTTTACAGGATTTCAAGTACATTATGGAAGGCTTGCATAATCATTCCCATGCACATATGCAATAATTTGATGTTATTCCCAAATAGCTTTCTTCGTTCAACCAAGGAAAATACGAGTGACCTAAGGAACCTTTGTCACTACTCGTCTAGCGACTCAAAGTGACAACCCTTAGGTCAAGGTCACAAGTATTTTCCTGCTGAATGAAGAAAAATATTGGAGAATAACATAATTATACCAGCACCAATAATATCACAGAAAAATTGGGGAAAGTAATGGCAATTTTGGATGTTTGACTTAAATTTCGAACACAGTAGAACCAGTGACATAGACACGCCTTATCATGACAGAATGACCAGAGTACATATTCCATATTTTTTGTTCAACTTGGCTTGTACATGGTATAATGATTAAACGATTACACAGCAGTGCAAATATCAGCACTGTATTAATGACAATGTGTGCTTGCACAGATGTAAATAATTCCTGGTATGTGTGTTATCAAATACCAATATGTCTGATTCCCCCCCCCCCCCAACTGAACAGGCCACTTCATTAATTACATTTACATAGTATATATCACAAATGCAATTTTCTTCAATGTTAAGTCATCATCATTGATGACGCAGACTGAAAGATCAGTCGTTGAGGGCGCTCTTCCATCCCTTTCCCAAAGAAGGATACTCCAGCAACATATTTTACAGTCAAGTTGCCTTCATAAATTGCTGTGCTTACCTGAAATTTGAAAAATTTTCTGAAATACATTTTTTCTCCTAAATTGGTGTTGTAACTGACAGCACACACAAGTCTGTATAAGTAAGACAAAATCATGTTATATAAATTGTATATGATTGACCACTCTTAATCCTCTTTTCTCTCGGTATCATTGATTCATACAAAATGTCATACAACTTTGGCAGAAGACGACTACAGTGAAAAGACAATTAAAACCATTGAAAATTTGACATTCCATTGCTGGTTGAAAATAATGATGTCTGCTATTCTTTGTAACAGAAGGTGCTGCATTATGTAGTTAAAATGTATGTAAGTATTGATAATATCCCATCCCATCCCATCCCATCAACCATCCACCTATGTACACATATCCATACATTAGCGCCTAATCTATACACATACATACATACATACATACATACATACATACATACATACATACATACATACATACATACATACATACATACATACATACATACATACATACATACATACATACATACATACATACATACATACATACATACATACATACATACATACATACATACATACATACATACATACATACATACTTGCACATCATGCACCACACTTGATAGACTAAAACTAAAAAGATTCCCCACTGCGTACACTCCTTTCACTTGTTATTCATTACATCAGGAACATCAATGAAAAGTCCTTCAGTACACACATTCAGACAGATACAAAGACACAGGCACATACATGTATGCACACACAGTAGTCCTATCTCGATGTAGGTCATCCTAAATGAGGCAGTCCAAAGTCATACCTGAGGTAGGATAAGTCTGTGTCTACATGTAGGAAGGTTACAGTGTAGATGTCATGCGGTCCCTCCTGACCTGCTCCTCAAAATATACATTGTGATATAATGAAACTTAGTTCGAGTTATTTTGACACACACTTTTTTTCTTCAATTTTATGTAAATGATGGACAGGGAATAATACTTATTGTCTGAAACAACAGAATAAAGTCTACAATGGGATCGAGGTCTGGAGGCTTTCAGGATGGAAAATGTTCACATAGCACATAGCAGGAAGTCAGGAGGGTTTCAGGAAACCTCTCGAAGGTGTCCAAAGTCATGATAGTTTCAGGACAGGTTCAGGATGCATTCGTGCCTACACAGGCCTGAAACTATTCCGAATCCCATCTCAGGTAAGATTTTCCATGATGGGGCTAAAGGGACTAGTTGGGGGGTAGATGGGGCTAATGACATGCACACACAAATACCCCTTCACACACACAGATACACAAAGACACACAGACATGCATTCTCTGTCTGTCTGTCTGTCTGTCTGTCTGTCTGTCTGTCTGTCTGTCTGTCTGTCTGTCTGTCTGTCTCTCTCTCTCTCTCTCTCTCTCTCTCTCTCTCTCTCTCTCTCTCTCTCTCTCTCTCTCTCTCTCTCTCTCTCTCTCTCTCTCTCATTTTGAGTTAGTCTGGATGCCAACGTGGTCTCTAACTATGATAGCAAAACTTTTTAATTTTGACAAATAAATGAGTGGAACCACAAAAGTTACTATTTTGTTTACCTAAAGTAGTCTGATAATCAAACAGGTATATTTATATGTAGTTACTCCAAACACACATAACAGAAATCTATGCAAACCTATCAATACAAACACATGAACACTAAAAATATATGCAGAAACATGCAGACATACATAACTATAAGATTAGCTAGAGGTCGTACTTACATGTGAGTACCCAGTTCTTTGACTTCATGGTTTACTACTTCATCAATACAGTTTTCTGGTGATAAACTTGGATTTGGTGTTGCATTTCCTCCTGATAATGTTAACCTCTGTGAACTTGTTTGAAGATCAGTTTTAACCAAAATATCGGTAACAGTAAAACTGCTATCATTGTGTACACTGATGTAGCAAGAAAATGTCTCTCCAAGGAAGATATTGCTGAAATAAAACAGATTAACATAAGATTGTTTAAGAGTTAAACATGAAACATACTAATACAGTGGACCCTTGATAAGTTGCGGGAGTCCGTCATAACCACCACGACTTATTGAGGGCAGTGAGTTAGTGAGGTGCTAATTATATGTTCAGAAACACATAATGGAAATGAAACAGAACAAAAACCACATATTCATAACAAAAGTACGTCTTCATTAGGTTCTTAAAAACATATATATATTGTACCAGGGCACCACTTTTTCAATCACAAACTGGGGGCATGTGTTTTACTTACCCAAAATTTTGTGGCAGTGTTAATAGTTCACCCATAGCAAATGCTTCCATTCCTGCATTTGCAGCTAGATCTGACTGTAAAGCCTGTACAAACAACTGAGCTGGAAGATCCCTATCTTCAGATAGGACTGGTATGACTGGTGTGAAAGAAGGCTTAGTTAGCCTCATCACTAGCATTCCAACATAGAGAAATAGAGGAATAAATAAAACATGTTAACAACAATTTATGAATCACAGTCCTTTCTACTGCAATGTACAATTTGTAAATAACTCATCTCACTGGTACCATGTCTTCAGTGCAACTATTGATTACACCTTTCACAACAAAAATAATGTTCATGTTACATTAGTAGCTGTCTGTACTGATAAATTACAAAATCTTTCCCCTAATAAGGAATATAAAATAAATCTACCATAGAAATTTTCACAGTAGTATATGTAGTATGTAGGATCACAGAAGTATATTGTATGTGTGGTGATAGAGGGACTTTGGTTGGTGATACTTCAATGATAATGTCAAGTTATTGTGACATACAAATAAACCTGTACATGTACATGTACTTATGTACAGACACACACCATATACAGACTTCTTTATCGTAGTATAGTATACATGCACTAACAGCAGTAACATTGTAATTTTTTGAAACAGCATGGATATTCATACTTCCATGGTCTCACTAATACATCCATGGAAAATAGGACACAATGAAGTCTACACTACATTGCTTATGATCATACAAATCTGGCTTATGCAAGGACCCTAATATAACCATAGACATCCAGGCTCCACTGTCTATGCTCTAAACCCACATTATATGTAAACCATGGAAGTATAACCCACGCTATCCACTGTTCTACATCTCAGTCCTGAAATTTGAAACTGGAAATACCATATATGATCATGAGCACCAAATCCTCGCCCGTTTTTAATGCTGTCTGCTATTAAAACTTCAACTACAACGTTGACAGTGGACACACAAGACATACGTCAACTGTATCGTCGGTGTACACATAGTACATTGCACGGATCGATGCCCCCACAGAGCGTATTTCGCGACAGTAAGGCGATTGCATTTATATCTACAATGTCACACTGTAAGATAATTCAACATGCAATGTCGATGACAAATAACTCCTACCTTTCAAAGCCAGCAAATGCTCTTTTTCTCGGGCACCTTCCATCTTGCTCGCCTTCTTCCTCTACTTCCGGTTGAACAACGTCAGTACTACTGTCGTATTCACAATCGTCAGCGTATTCGAATTTTCATTCGATTGTTGTTGAACAGACCAATCGATATCATGTCACTATATACTTTCTCGTTTTATGTTGTTTTCATTACAAGAATCGACAACAAATAAAAACCTCAATTTTAAGACTAAGAAAAAAAATGCCAACAATTGAAATGTCCCAGATTTGTAAAACCCTCAGTTTGAAGGCGCTAGCGACCAAGTTCATTTAGCCATGGATGTATTAGTGAGAAATTGAGAATACATCAATGAGCTAATATGTGTGACACAACCACAGGGGCGTGTAATATTTCATAGATTGTTGTTTTCCAGGTCTACAGACTAAATATAACAACCTTTTGACTATATATTCCTACCTGTAAGGGGAAGATAACATTTCTTCGTAGTATAGAGATTGATACATTTGTAGCACTAGCAGCAAGATTCGTACGATATTTTCCTAAGAAAACGGCATTCTAAGCAATAAGAATACAACAATCTATTAAATATTACACGCCCCTGTGGACACAACGTCGTAAAAGACAGGCCGCCTTACGACACCATCCAAAACGTGCCCGCTAAGAGGCCAGAGCTCCTTATTTCGATGTTTCAGCACAAATACGTGCTCTGGCTTGCGAGATTGGTGTGACACTAACAGTAAAACTATATTATGACGGAAGTAACAGAAGATACTCTCATGCTCTAACATACTCATGAGCTGCTGCTGTGAATCACTGCACTGCTTTGGCTCATGGGGTTTACTTATAAAGTGCTTTGCTGCCTATATCTGTGCATGACCTGGTCACATCTTATGACCTATTGTTCACTTTAGCATTTTATTTTTTAAAAATCAGATAATCATAAGAACGCAATGAAAGCAGTAAGTCTTATAGTTTTAGTATTATAGTGAACTAAAAGTGTATTTATATTATTTTTTAAGGTAAGACACTGTAAAGAAGGTAATGTAATATAATATTTCAAAAGTGAGCTTAAAGTCAGAAAAAAACGTGGATATTAACTTGTGCGAAATTACAATTACTTAAAACGTAGTAATAATTTATACCACGATGAAAGTACGTAAACCATGAAGGTAGTTATTCGTCATAGTAATCTAGGGGAAATACATACCTTGGATACAAATGTAGTATGTACATGCATGACCTATATAAATTCTCTCAAAGCCAATGGAGAGACAACAGTACACTGAGTAAGATTTCAGCAGACACTGTGTATTAAGGGATGCTTGTGTGTTATAATTCTCTTTATTTTGTATATCTCAACATGAAACCTGGTGATCAGTCTCTCTGATCTTGATGTTTAATAGCATTTACAAGCTAAAAACGGAATCCCCTGTATTACTAGTCTACCTGTAACAATTCTTTTCCATAATTTACAAGTGTATATTTCACAACTCGCGACACCGGTGATTTTGCTTGCTCACAGGAATCACAAATGAGATCATGTTCATGCAAAGAGTCTGTTACAACAGTGTAATATTAGTATCGGTGACTTGTCATAGTACAAACACCATGGGATCCCAGATCCCACAACTCTAGATCTGTTTATTACTGATTAAAACGCTACACAGTAAAGTGCGACTGTCACGGGTAACTTTTAACTGGAACTTTGTTTTACAACACATCTTCCACTTCCACACACACACACACACACACACACACACACACACACACACACACACACACACACACACACACACACACACACACACACAAACTGACAAAAACATCTCATCAACCTACATCAGATGACCCCACACTGTTGTTTCTGTATTCAGTTATCTTGTTGTATTTACCTACGTGTAATTTGTCTTTGCTTGAATCTCAATTCATCTAAGCAAATTAATGTTGTTGTTTTTTCGCCATTTGTATAACATTGAACTGTCTATAGACTATTACAATACATACACATGTGCGACCGTAAGTCTGAGACGTACACACTTACAAATATCTGGTTTTGGAAAAAGCTATTATTAAAGATTGTCATATCATATGGTTAATGTATTTGCAGCTTATAGGAGAGCAGATTGATGATGACAACGTTTGAGTATTCAAGTCAAGAATTCCATAAAAATAGTGTGTTGAGATCAAAAGTTCAGTCATAAAAAGTATTAAAACTGCATCTGGAAAAGTTACAAAAAATGTTTTGTAAGGTACAATAGCTTTCTTGTTATACTGTACATCGTGAAAAGTATTTCATCATCTGTGGGTGAACACACTTTTTTGTAGCTGTATACACGTTATATTAAATCAAATCGATTTTTGAGTCCGCACCGAAAATCAGCGCCCTCAACGGTGATCATGATTTAAACCTGTTTCTGCACTTAATCAAACACTGATTAGCATGTACAATGTCAATTTCCAGTGAATTTATTGCGAAAAGGGATACTCTATTTACAACCAGTACAGTATTTAAAGGTGATGACTGATTCAAAACCGAGCTTTAGCTCAAGATTTAGACTTGCCCCTACACTACATACGGATACTATTAACTAATTAACATATACAATGTCTTTTTATAAGTAATAATTGACAAATTTTATTGAATATATATTTGCTTAATAAACTTTTGCCAGCTGTTAAAAGTAACTTATTTACGATAAGATGTAGAAGGTGATACCCGTGGACCACAAAATGATACCAAAGACCAGTGCAGCGGTGATTAAGTACCTAGCTCTTGTGGCGAATTTATTTGCGTCCATATACGCTTTATCTTTGTTGGCATTCTTCAGCTGTTGAAAGAGTAAGAAAAATCAGAATACAGTATTTATAACGAACTTATTACCCCGAACTCAGTCCAAGGTCAAAACATTTGTAACCATGGACTTATTATACTGGGTAAAAATGTATGGCCTTCCAAACTAAGTATAGTAGATCTAGAATGCCCTTGTTGATCGACTCTGTATTCGGATACGACGTTTAATTTTGCGCAGCCAGTTTTTATTGGGTTGCTTGAATTTTACACCGTAGTATAGATCTAATTTGGTCTAATTTAGTTGAGGTTTAATGCTTAAAAATAATAGAATGGTTACCAATCACAATGTTTGCGTCCAGTATCTAATTACAGGTTTCGCAGATTCATGCGTTGTTTTGGGGATAACCTTCACAGTCGTTGGATGGTATCCAAAAAGAATCATAAGCTGTATTTTTAGGCATGCATACAATGCATGAAATGGTGTGTTACTAGAACACATATTCACTGATCTTACTCGGGCAACAGCATATGCGTGATACGTCAATTTCCCTCAGGCCTGTGGGTCACCCAAACACGAACTGCTTCTCACAATTGATCAGTCAACATGACGTGTGTAATATAATAACACGCCATACACATTTTCTGCACGTATACCATGTCTAAAATTATGTCAAAATGGTATTTCTGTACAGGGTGATGACAGGGTGACATCATGGTGTGCTGACCAACGAAAATCACGGTCAATACCAAGTGACCTTGTGTTGACACATCATAATGTGGGAAATGTAATATTCAGATGTCTTACAATATCAAATATAGCGTAATTTCTCCACCACAGCCCTTGGATCGATCAAAACTATATGCTATGAGTGACGTGTTCAGTATAGGCCTACTTACAAGCAACGAAAAATAGATTCCAACCACACCAAGAGGAAGGCAACAAAAGAGAGTAGTACAGATATTGATAAACAGATATCCTTGATGTGGTATGGTGTCACCGTCATCTTGCTGAATATGGGGCCATTGCGTCTGCGATGTAGGCTGGACGTTTATTATTTCCTGAATCAGGAGAGAATTTAAGGAAATGAAGGGAGTTGCAAGCAGAGATTTGTTTGTTTCAGCATTTGCCAACATCTAGTATAAACCGTTGACAATTATAGCTTTAACTTTAAAAGTTCTGTGGTGCCGCAACGCCAGAAACGAATGTACCTGGGAATTTGACATTCGTAGCTAGTTCTGCACTTGCAGCACAACAATGTTTTTAAAGTCATACGATGGAAACATTTTTTGTCTGTCTTGATTTGGTCAGCATATTTTTTCCTACTGTTAGTCAGCGATAATTTTTTTTCGAAAATCCTCCAGCCCCCCCCCCCCCCCGAAATCAAATGGTGTACCCCTAAACTCAAATCACTACAAAGAACCTAAATTACTCCCGCGGGTAAATTCAGGGAGAAAATGACTAGAATTTAGAACGATAATGAATGTAGAATGATAAAACGATAATGCTAAACATTTTGTTCCTTAAAACATTATCCCATATGTTGTTTTACTGAACCATATGTCAGTATCAGTAATTTAAACAAATTCTTCAAAATCTAATATGCAAATTGGGATAATTGATATGCATCATTACAGAATCAAATCATTAACACACCTAACTAAGGGACTACCGTACGTGATAAATAAGCTTATATCTGTATCATATGTGTGCACTGAACACGAATCCACCTACCTCTATTACAATTAAAGTTAATTCATCTCCTTGCAATTGGATCGTTGATGTTGATGGGTCGAATACCAAATCAGCTTGAACTGTGATACAAAAAAAACATCAAGTACATGTACAGACTAGAAATTTTTTATTTATTGGAATTTGATGATTAGAACAACTTTTAGTACTACGCTTTCTACATGAAAAAGCATTCCGAAACAACATGAGTTTAGACAAAGTCCGTGTTTGTTACTTGCAATTGCAAAATGTTTATTACTGCACGTACAAAGGTGATTTGTAAACAAAACTGGGTAAAAACAAGTAACCACTTATGATAAAAAATATACACAAGTAATCAAATTAGTTATATATGGCGACATTTTAACATGTGTCCCTTTTAATAGATTGGTGTCAAACACACTTACGCATGTCGCTCTGCTCAGGACATAACAGTTACTTAAAGTTTAAATTAACTATTTACCCATTTCTCTACACACTGCCCGAGCCCTACCTAACACGAAGGGTCAAGGTAAAAGGACAGTGCACGTGTCTTGCTGAACATTTACCTCTCTAAAGACTGGTGCAGACATTAAATGCGAATATATGTGCATGAAATACAAAAATCTTGAAGGTAAAGGTTAGGTTATTGTCTAACAGTTTTAAAAGTGGTGTCAAATTTTATAAACTCGGCTTGTGCTACACATTACCTGCTATGCTATTCATTTCCATTGCTATCCTTTCTTGGGACACAATAATAGGAAACAATTCAGGCAAATGACGCTGTTAAGATAATAACAATATTCAAACACATATATAGTTGGTAATTGCTGAATTGAGAATGTACACATATGCATTTCACATACAAAAATAATATTATTTTAAAAGTGCTCTACTCATACAGTGTGCATCAGTCAAGTATTCTGCCATAAAGACAAATTATCTTTAATATTATGAAAACATAAAGTGTGTTCAAGATTATGCAACCTTGATTCACCAATATACAAAGGCCAGATAGTGTACAGTTACGTACTACCTATATGCAAATAAGAGTAATTAATATGTACGCCCCAAACTCGTTCCAAGAAATAACGATGTCTCTAATCGTTATGATTTTTGGAGAACAAAATCAATTATTTAAGTTGAGGCTTCAATGAACAGGTGAAATTAATGCTGTATAGCCACAATTTATTTAAATGCAGTGTTAAAATGTACAGTTGTTTATATCATTCTTTTAGATTCGATTAAAACATCGATATCTCCATCTTTGAGCTACTTCGCAGCAAAATGGTGTTCGCGTTTATACCAGTGACCTTTCATGTAGGTCTTTGTTTAGACTTGCAGCTGTCAACTCGCATTTTGCTGTTCTCCATGCGCTATTTAAACTTTTGGCTGGGCTATTTTATTTATAATGTAAAATGGGTAAATAATGGGCCACGGCTTTTATCAGCACGCTGAGCCGGGTCCCGAGTTACAAGGGTCGCCCATCCATCACCATGTTGGCTTCTGTTACTTCTGAAACACCACAATTGATGAATGTTTCAGCGCCGGTCCTGCCACTCAATGGTTACATATGCCTAAAGTATAAGTGGAACCATGAACGCGAGTCAACAGAACGACAAATCCTTACACTTGCTCATGGTGTTACAAATAACAATGTGCCAAAATGGCCACATTCTATAGACTTATTTAAAGATTTTAAACTTGATGATATCAACTTGAACTTATATTAATTATAACTGGGTATGCACTTTTTCTACCTTACAAGTAAAAAGTGTCACAACATGTCTCCGAAACTATAATGACTGGCTTCGTTACACAAGTGTTATGATCTTGGCGAAAGGTCAAATAATCTCACAGGTGATGTAGACAGGTACCAAGCTCTCACTAAGTAAACATGACGTCATTATTTTATGATCTATTGATATAGTCAGCACGTATGGTCTGGTGTTCAATCATTCAATCCTATATGGTTTCAGATTCTTTTTTATTGCCATACGTATAAAACATTACAATGTGATTATTTTGGAATCGTATGTTAGGGTAAATTGTGAAGCAGAATCAGCCAGTTGAATCACAGACAAGGAAGACTTGTCTGTGGTTGAATCCAGCAGAGGAGTAGAGATAAAGTTTGTTTCGGGCAAACTGTAATATCGACCTCAGTCTAAGTAAATTCCGATCCTGTAAGATCACTGTACGACGAAAGCAGACAGTTTGGGTGGTGTTCAATTGATCCATTATCTAGCTATGTTAGGTTAGACTTGGATAGGAGCATAACAAAATACATTGCAGCCTCGCCAGCTTGTTTGTGTTTACTTTATCGAACATTTCCAATAATCCCATATTGTAGTATATACTTTTATACAAAGGTTGTTTTTGAACAACGTTTTTCTAGCTAGACAGAAGCTATAAACATAGGTTGATAACAAACATGTGTACAACTGTTGGGAAAAACAGGCAGAAATAGCTCACCTTGTGTTAGTTCCTTTCAACTGTTAAATTCAAAACGTCAGCTCTATGCCCCCAACTGCGGAAATGTCATAAAGGCTAGGATAAGAATTTACGGTAGGGGGGCCTGGGGAGAAATTATTGTAATTTTGGCAAACTTTTGTTCACAGGCCCTCTCCTCTCGTGCTCTCACGACATTCCATGACACCCCCGAAATTAACCCAAGAATTTTCGTAGCCCCCTCCTGGCCACACATATTTTAATGTGTAATTATACAGACCCCCCATTTTTATTCATGTCCCCCCATCCCCGCCTGTAAATTCTGACCTCAGCCTAAACAGTGCGAGTTACTACAACTGATAACGTAGTGGCCAACTGGTAACATTTCAACCCTATGGTAATAAATCGACTGGTAACATATAAAAAAATACAATAATGTATCATCAGTTATACGATAAGGTATTTATATTTTCCACCCAATAATGTGAAATTTATTGTTAACGTGGTATTTTTTCTAACTGATGTTAATTCAGTAAATAACGTATACAATGCTAATATTATTTCTTATTTGGTTATATGAGTTGATAGGTAAAGACTCATATAAGAGTCTGTGTGTGGTAGAAGTCGTGCATTGATTAAACAACTCATATCGATCATCATGTGCACCTAGTATAATTTCCCGCTTCAAAACCTCTGTTTTACTTTGTATTCCACTATCTGTTTTCAATGAAATGTGATTGACAGTAAAAATCTATATGAGGCCATGTTTTATGTTGTCTGACTATCCGATGAAAATTCAAATGATCTTGATTGCATAGTCTAGACCCTTTGCTTGGTTAATCTGGGCTTCATTCCGTGTTGATACAGGACATTTGTGTAGCCAACATCAACGAAGCAAAAAGTTTAAGCGAGCATTAATTGGTGAAGGTGCGTCTAGTATTATTTCCCATTGTAGTCAAATATGATCATATTTTAAGATATGACCAGTCACATGGTGATGGTTTGTGAGACATACAGTGAAGTTTCCATGACGACATGACAACTACAGTCATACATATGACAAATAATACGAAAGTTGAAGTCTTTCTTTGTTATCACATGCCGATCAGTTTGTTACAATGTAGTTTTGTCACAAACGTTATCGGCATATGGCGAGTGGTAGTGTATGGATAGGTGACAGTCAACATGTTGAAATGACAGACAGATGTCACAGAAATTACAGCAAATCATTCACCTTTAAACCTGCTCTGTTCAGCTGATTTTCTTGATAATAACTGCCAGGAACAAAGTACAAGTGGAGTCATACTTATTGTTTGTTGTGAAATACACATTGTATTTTTCATATTCTGACATATGTGTTGTGTTGTACCACTTCTCAGTGCATTTCCAGTAAATCCCAAGATATCCATGTCAGACTATTAAATACATCCAGCTGATACAACTTTTTCAAACTTGGTCTTCACAAAGTTAGCAACCATTGCAAAAAAACAACATATACCCTATACAATGCTACCTCTGGTGTGTGTATACACCTACCTGTGGTAATATGTAGTGCCACTGCAGTATCAGATGTAACAACCAGGTGTAAACGGAATGCCTTCCCGAAGGACAATAAGCCTTTCATTAGTTCCAATATTACATGTGTTATTAGAATGTGAATTTTGAGCCACCTGTTTGTTAATTTCAATTGATTATGCAAATTATTCACAAGGATTAAAACATTCAGATTATATACACCAGTGTGCTTTTTGTGTTATGAAATATCATAATTTGGTGTATAATTTTAAGATAAGTGAATGAGTACTATAAGTTAAGCTGGTTAATGTACCTTCTGATTTTAATAAATAATATGCATTAATGATTTTTGTGTTAATTAGGCATTGTATGCTGATATAAATTGGTATATATATGGTATATATGTATATGATTACAAATGACATTTTTCTACAAATCTTGATCTAACTTAGAACTCTGATGTATTTGCATAATCAATATTTTTATTGTATTAAATATTTCATTTGTTAATGATTGCCTACTTAAGACTTGTGGCAAAATGTAGTCGATGTGTTTAATCATAGAAACATATTGTTATTTTTCATTGCTGGGAAAGTTTCCTTTTTTATCACTTCTGTATAAGATTTCACATTCACTTCACATCATTATCTAACAAAAGACACATAAAAGTACACAAACTAAGTTTAATTTGTTTTATTTTGAGGAAAACAACCTAAGAGGATTCCATACATTTTGAACAAGTCAAACAAATTGCCATTTAGACAATAAGTTTATGAGTTTTCTCACATATAAACACTTTAAATACATAATTCATAAACACACAATGTCATACCAATTCAATTGAAAGGAAAACTTGTAATTCAGATTGAAATGGTCATTATTGTAACAATACTTACAAAACTACATTGTATACACTTCTTGTTAATCATTTCATGTTTTATCTGATATTTAAAAAAAACTTTATGAACACATTCACTTTTTCACTATGGATTCCCATGTGTAATTTGAAATCACAACTTCGAATTGATTACATGTATAACATTCTTCACATGCAAAGGATTTCATTTGTGTGTATCCTCATGTGATCCCTCAGATATCTACTGCGACTAAACCCTTTACCACACTCTTTACATACAAACATTCTTTCATTTGTGTATCCTAATGTGCCTTTTCAGTGTGCTACTTTGAGCAAATCGGTTTCCACATTTTGTACACATAAATGGTCTTTCATTTGTGTGGATTCTCGTGTGCTGTTTCAGATTACAATTATGAGTAAACCCTTTACCACACTCTTTACATACAAATGGTCTTTCATTTGTGTGTACCCTCATGTGTGATTTCAGATCGCCACTTTGAGTAAACCGGTTTCCACATTTTGTACACATATATGGTCTTTCATTTGTGTGGATTCTCATGTGAAGTTTCAGATTCCTATTATGAACAAATCCTTTACCACACTCTTCGCATAAAAATTGTCTTTCATTTGAGTGTATCATCATGTGTGTTTTTAGATTACAACTATGAGTAAACCCTTTTCCACACTCTTTACATATAAATGGTCTTTCATTTGTGTGTATTGTCATGTGATCTTTCAGATTACCACTATGATTGAACCCTTTACCACAATCTTTACATGCAAATGGTCTTTCATTTGTGTGTATCCTCATGTGCTGTTTCAGGTTACCACTATGAGTAAATCCTTTATCACACTCTTTACATACAAATGGTCTTTCATTTGTGTGTATCAACATGTGTTGTTTCAGATTGACAGAATAATGAAATCCTTTACCACACTCTTCACACACAAGTGGTCTTTCATTTGTATGTATTGTCACGTGATGCTTCAGAGAGTAATTACTACGAAACCCTTTACCACACACTTTACATATAAATGGTCTTTCATTTGTATGTAGCATCATGTGCTGTTTCAGATTACCACTCTGGGTAAACCCTATACCACATTTTGTACATAGAAATGGTCTTTCATTTGTGTGTATCCTTGTGTGATTTTTCAGATTACCACTCTGGGAAAACCCTTTACCACACTCTTTACATATAAATGGTCTTTCATTTGTATGTAGCATCATGTGCTGTTTCAGATGACTACTCTGAGTAAACCCTTTACAACATTTTGCACATAGAAATGGTCTTTCACTTTCCGTAGTACCACAATTATATTTCTCAGCATTATATCGATGCCCATCTCCTGGATTCACAGCACAAGTAAAAGCCACTTGCTGTATCCCTATAGGAAAGGGTTTTTCACTAATACAATATCCATGGACTCCTGTAGACATGCTACATTCTGGGTTTTGCATTGTGGTTAATTGTTTAGTTGCTGTGCTATTGTCTATGTCTTCAGCTGTGGTCAGTTGTTCAGTTGCTGTGTTATATTCTGGTTCTTCCACTTCAGTTAGTTGTTTAGTTGCCTTGTGATAGGCTGGGTCTTCCATTGTGGTTAGTTGGTGAGTTGTTTTACTATTAACAGGTTGGACAGGGTATAGAAAGTCTTCACTTGTTACTTTCCAATAATCCATCACATCCTCTCTGTCCTGTCTCTGTTGTTCATATTTTACTAAGATTTGTTCATTTGAAGAGATACATGATTGAAGCACATTACACACAATAGCACTCTCCTGATGACTGCATGGCAGATAGGTGTTCTCAGAGACTTCTTGCTTGACACGAATCTCCTCCATGTCTTTTGAATACCTGTATCATCCAAGAATCAGATATATGTTTGAAAAATTGAGAATAGTTTTTAAAACTTAGACACTAACATTTAAGGTTTTAAGATATAATTTATGTTCACAGAAAAAAACACCTAAAATGGAGTGGTAACATTTTTCTCCCACACACATCACAGCTCTTTTAAATGTCTGTAAAATTGTTGACCAAGCTCTTCCTGAACAAAACATTCCATATTTCAACTAGTCATTGAGAATGACATAGACCCCGCTATGATTGGGTTTTAAGGAATTATCACTACTCTGATCACGCAACAACACTTGTGAACCTAAATCAAACAGACTTAGATAATTTGTGTCTGCTTGTTGGACATGGAACATGTCTACAACAATAAAGGATTGGTCGGGTATGGGGGATTATATCATGGATATGCACATGTATGTCATAGAACACTGAGAGTCTGTCCTAATACCAACTTTGAATGTGATCTGTTCAAGCATGTCTGAGTTATGGCTTTGGACATGGAAAATTCACAAACAAAATGGCTGCCAGGCAGCCATATTGGATAGCATCACAATGAAAATGGATATGCACATGTATGTCATAGAACACTGTCCTAATACCAACTTTGAATGAGATCTGTTCAAGCATGTCTGAGTTATGGCTTTGGACATGGAAAATTCACAAACAAAATGGCTGCCAGGCGGCCATATTGGATCGTATCATGACAACAATGAATATGCACATATATGCCATAGAACACTGTCCTAATACCAACTTTGAATGAGACCTGTTCAAGCATGTCTGAGTTATGGCTTTAGACAGGGAAAATTTGCAAACAAAATGGCTGCTAGGCGGCCATATTGGATCGTATCAAGAAACAAATTGACGTGCATATGTATGCCATTGTATGTTGCCCATGTACTAAGTTTGAAAAAAATCGGTCCAGGCATCTCCAAGAAATGGCTGCGGACGGACGGACGGACACATGGACGCATGGACAGATGGAACCCAATCCATAAGTCCCCGTCCCGGACTTCGTTCGGCGGGACTAACAAGACAACAGAAAAGGAACAGGTCCCTGATATACTACTTTGATGTGACAATTGTTATTACAATGGTGGCATATGATTGAAAAGAAATTGGGTGCAACAAGTAAACACTGGACTGCAAAGTAGATGTGATATGCAAGAAATGGGTGAATTTTGATAATTAGATTGTGAAGGTAAAGTTATGGTCAAATGTTAAGGTCTTGAAAGAAAGCTTACACCTGATAACATAGGGGTAGACACTTGA
Organism: Glandiceps talaboti; assembly: GCF_964340395.1. Taxonomy (NCBI): domain Eukaryota; kingdom Metazoa; phylum Hemichordata; class Enteropneusta; family Spengelidae; genus Glandiceps; species Glandiceps talaboti. The sequence continues at coordinate 12,492,741 of NC_135552.1, forward strand.
ATGTAGTCTATGTGTGTTAATTTTTTGAGTTACATCCTACCAATGATTGTTCACAACAAAGTATGGATGGATGGATGGATGGACAGACAGGGGACTAAAAATATGTCATCAAGGCATTAAGGTGTGTTTAAAGTCTTTGTTATTTTTGTTGTCTTGGTAACTAAACAAGAAATTAAGGTCTTTCACACAACTACACTTTAATCCATTGAAATGCCAGATAAAAGATAATTTAATATAATCCTACCATGAAGTCAAGCTGGTAAACTTAATTTAACCACCTCTCACTTCAAAATATCATGTTGGATACTTTCAAGGTTGTACCCAGCCGAGGACATCGACACCCTAGTCCTGCTTGTATAAGGAGTGCGTTGTCCTTCCTTTGAGCGAAACTAAGTTGACGCAGGCAGACTTGCAACCAGGACGAACCTGACACCTCATCTCTCATGTCTCTCTCGCAATCTGATTTGTGCGTCGAGTAATACTAATAAGTATGATCCATAAACGTCAAGAAAACATTGTTAGTATACCTACCCCAGACGTTCTGCGATATGTACTGAATGTAGTTCGAAGACAAGACTGAAAGCGAAGAACACAAGCGTTCAAGCTCAGACCACTATGATGAATTCAGACGATAACGATACATACCATAAAGGTCATGAAAAGCGCCATCAATGTATCATGCATGGAGTGACCCCATGGCAAAGGTCTTGTTCAAAACTGTGTTCAACATGAAGAGCAACTATAGGGCGCGTAGTATTTCTTAGATTGCTGTTTTCCTTGTCTACAAGCTAAAATATCACCACGGTTTGACTTGCATATTTCAACTACTATAACATGTAGAACTATCATTTAGGGAAAGAACACTTTGAGCATATATTGATGCATTTGTAGTAGCAGGATTCGTTTGATATACTTTTGAGCAGTTTAGTTTACATACAAGGAAAATGTTGTCCTATGTATTTACATTTGACGATTGATAATTGCCAGAAAGTACCAAATTTTAAGCAGACCTCGAGGAAAATTGTAGAAGGAATTCAGGTAATGAATAGATGCAAAGTATTGTTATCGTTTCAAAAGATTTCAGAAAAGCTTAGTCTCAGTTACCCAGACTCTCTCGCTGCTGGAGACTCGGCCTATGAGACCTCCCTGATGAGATATATACAAATCATACAGTTTTTCACATAAAAACATTTACATACGTTCATAAACACACATTGCCATAAGGTACACCAGTGTGCTTTATGTAGATTACCATCAATGTATGTAAAACGTTATATGCTTCGTTATGAAATGGAATATCATAATTTGGTGTATAATTTTAAGATAACAGTGTATGAGTACTATAAGCTGGTTAATGTACCTTATGATTTTACTCAATAATATGCATTAATGATTTTTTTGTGTTAATTAGGCATTGTATGCTGATATAAATTGGTATATATATATGGTATATATATATATATGGTATATATATATATATGGTATATATATACATCAACATCTCCTGACGAGTGATTTACTCACGAAACAGGCTTTTAGAGACGAAAAACCCGACTTGATTTTCTTCTACCCTCAACATATACTCCGCTCTGCGTGCAGACGTATCGAGCACTGTACTACGGACAAATCTTACCACTGACTTCCTATATATATATATATATATATATATATATATATATATATATATATATATATATATATATATATATATATATATATATATATATATATATATATATATATACATGTATATATATATATATGATTACAAATGACATTTTTCTACAAATCTTGTTGATCTAACTTTGAAATCTGAGTCATTTGCATAATCAATATTTTTATTGTATTAAATATTTCATTTATTTATGATTGCCTACTTAAGACTTATCATAGAAACACAAATTGTATTTTTCATCGCTGGGAAAGTATCTTTTTTTTGTCACTTCTGCATAAGAATTCACATTCACTTCACTTCATATCATTATCTAATTAAAGACAGATGAAAGTACACAAACTAAGTTTATTTTGTTTTATTTCAAGGAAAACAACCTAAGAGGATTCCATACATTTTGAACAAGTCAAACAAATTGCCATTTAGACAATAAGTTTATTAGTTTTCTCACATATAAACACTTTAAATACATAATTCATAAACACACACACATTGTCATACCAAGGAAAACTTGTAATTCAGTTTGAAATGGTCATTATTGTAACAATACTTTATGCACACATATTTATTTTTCACTATGGATTCCTATGTGTAATTTGAAATCACAACTTCGAATTGAACCCATTATAACATTCTTCACATGCAAAGGATTTCATTTGTGTGTATCCTCATGTGATCCCTCAGATATCTACTGCGATTAAACCCTTTACCACACTCTTTACATACAAACATTCTTTCATTTGTGTATCCTAATGTGCCTTTTGAGTGTACTACTTTGAGCAAATCAGTTTCCACATTTTGTACACATAATAAATGGTCTTTCATTTGTGTGGATTCTCATGTGCTGTTTCAGAGTCTTATTATGAACAAATCCTTCACCACAGTCTTTACATAAAAAATGTCTTTAAGTTTCATTTGAGTGTATCATCATGTGTGATTTCAGATTAGTACTCTGAGTAAACCCTTTACCACATTTTGTACACATAAATGGTCTTTCATTTGTGTGGATTCTCATGTGCCGTTTCAGATTACCACTATGAGTAAACCCTTTACCACAATCTTTACATACAAATGGTCTTTCATTTGTGTGTATCCACATGTGTCGTTTCAAATTGACAGTATAATGAAACCCTTTACCACACTCTTGACATTCAAATGGTCTTTCATTTGTATGTATTGTCACATGATGTTTCAGAGAGTAATTACGACGAAACCCTTTACCACACACTTTACATATAAATGGTCTTTCATTTGTATGTAGCATCATGTGTTGTTTCAGATTACCACTATGACTAAACCCTTTACCACACTCTTTACATATAAATGGTCTTTCGTTTGTGTGTATCAACAAGTGCTGTTTCAGATGACTACTCTGAGTGAACCCTTTACCACATTTTGTACATAGAAATGATCTTTCATTTGTGTGTATCCTCATGTGTTCATTTAGATGTCTATGGTGCATAAACCCTTTACCACACTCTTTACACATAAATGGTCTTTCATTTGTGTGGATTCTCTTGTGATCTTTCAGAGACTTATTATGAGTAAATCCTTTACCACAGTCTTTACATACCAATGGTCTTTCATTTGTGTGTACCCTCATGTGTGATTTGAGAGTGCTACTTTGGGCAAATGGGTTTCCACATTTTGTACACATAAAAGGTCTTTCCTTTGTGTGGATTCTCATGTGCACTTTCAGAGTCTTATTTTGAACAAATCCTTTACCACACTCTTCGCATAAAAATTGTCTTTCATTTGAGTGTATCATCATGTGTGTTTTTAGATTACAACTATGAGTAAACCCTTTACCACACTTTTTACATACAAACAGTCTTTCATTTGTGTGTATCCTCATGTGCTGTTTCAGATTACCACTATGAGTAAACCCTTTACCACACTCTTTACATACAAATGGTCTTTCATTTGTGTGTATCAACATGTGTCGTTTCAGATTGACAGAATAATTAAATCCTTTACCACACTCTTGACATTCAAATGGTCTTTCATTTGTATGTGTTGTCATGTGTTCTTTCAGAGAGTAATTACGACGAAACCCTTTACCACAATCTTTACATATAAATGGTCGTTCATGTGTATGTATCATCATGTGGTTTTTCAGATTACCACTCTGGGAAAACCCTTTACCACACTCTTTACATATAAATGGTCTTTCATTTGTATGTAGCATCATGTGCTGTTTCAGATGACTACTCTGAGTAAACCCTTTACAACATTTTGTACATAGAAATGGTCTTTCACTTTCCGTAGTACCACAATTATATTTCTCAGCATTATATCGATGCCCATCTCCTGGATTCACAGCACAAGTAAAAGCCACTTGCTGTATCCCTATAGGAAAGGGTTTTTCACTAATACAATATCCATGGACTCCTGTAGACATGCTACATTCTGGGTTTTGCATTGTGGTTAATTGTTTAGTTGCTGTGCTATTGTCTATGTCTTCAGCTGTGGTCAGTTGTTCAGTTGCATTGTTATATTCTGGTTCTTCCACTTCAGTTAGTTGTTTAGTTGCCTTGTGATAGGCTGGGTCTTCCATTGTGGTTAGTTGGTGAGTTGTTTTACTATTAACAGGTTGGACAGGGTATAGAAAGTCTTCACTTGTTACTTTCCAATAATCCATCACATCCTCTCTGTCCTGTCTCTGTTGTTCATATTTTACTAAGATTTGTTCATTTGAAGAGATACATGATTGAAGCACATTACACACAATAGCACTCTCCTGATGACTGCATGGCAGATAGGTGTTCTCAGAGACTTCTTGCTTGACACGAATCTCCTCCATGTCTTTTGAATACCTGTATCATCCAAGAATCAGATATATGTTTGAAAAATTGAGAATAGTTTTTAAAACTTAGACACTAACATTTAAGGTTTTAAGATATAATTTATGTTCACAGAAAAAAAACACCTAAAATGGAGTGGTAACATTTTTCTCCCACACACATCACAGCTCTTTTAAATGTCTGTAAAATTGTTGACCAAGCTCTTCCTGAACAAAACATTCCATATTTCAACTAGTCATTGAGAATGACATAGACCCCGCTATGATTGGGTTTTAAGGAATTATCACTACTCTGATCACGCAACAACACTTGTGAACCTAAATCAAACAGACTTAGATAATTTGTGTCTGCTTGTTGGACATGGAACATGTCTACAACAATAAAGGATTGGTCGGGTATGGGGATTATATCATGGATATGCACATGTATGTCATAGAACACTGTCCTAATACCAACTTTGAATGTGATCTGTTCAAGCATGTCTGAGTTATGGCTTTGGACATGGAAAATTCACAAACAAAATGGCTGCCAGGCAGCCATATTGGATAGCATCACAATGAAAATGGATATGCACATGTATGTCATAGAACACTGTCCTAATACCAACTTTGAATGAGATCTGTTCAAGCATGTCCGAGTTATGGCTTTGGACATGGAAAATTCACAAACAAAATGGCTGCCAGGCGGCCATATTGGATCGTATCATGACAACAATGAATATGCACATATATGCCATAGAACACTGTCCTAATACCAACTTTAAATGAGACCTGTTCAAGCATGTCTGAGTTATGGCTTTAGACAGGGAAAATTTGCAAACAAAATGGCTGCTAGGCGGCCATATTGGATCGTATCAAGAAACAAATTGACGTGCATATGTATGCCATTGTATGTTGCCCATGTACTAAGTTTGAAAAAAATCGGTCCAGGCATCTCCAAGAAATGGCTGCGGACGGACGGACGGACACATGGACGCACGGACAGATGGAACCCAATCCATAAGTCCCCGTCCCGGACTTCGTTCGGCGGGACTAACAAGACAACAGAAAAGGAACAGGTCCCTGATATACTACTTTGATGTGACAATTGTTATTACAATGGTGGCATATGATTGAAAAGAAATTGGGTGCAACAAGTAAACACTGGACTGCAAAGTAGATGTGATATGCAAGAAATGGGTGAATTTTGATAATTAGATTGTGAAGGTAAAGTTATGGTCAAATGTTAAGGTCTTGAAAGAAAGCTTACACCTGATAACATAGGGGTAGACACTTGAATGTAGTCTATGTGTGTGTTAATTTTTTGAGTTACATCCTACCAATGATTGTTCACAACAAAGTATGGATGGATGGATGGATGGACAGACAGGGGACTAAAAATATGTCATCAAGGCATTAAGGTGTGTTTAAAGTCTTTGTTATTTTTGTTGTCTTGGTAACTAAACAAGAAATTAAGGTCTTTCACACAACTACACTTTAATCCATTGAAATGCCAGATAAAAGATAATTTAATATAATCCTACCATGAAGTCAAGCTGGTAAACTTAATTTAACCACCTCTCACTTCAAAATATCATGTTGGATACTTTCAAGGTTGTACCCAGCCGAGGACATCGACACCCTAGTCCTGCTTGTATAAGGAGTGCGTTGTCCTTCCTTTGAGCGAAACTAAGTTGACGCAGGCAGACTTGCAACCAGGACGAACCTGACACCTCATCTCTCATGTCTCTCTCGCAATCTGATTTGTGCGTCGAGTAATACTAATAAGTATGATCCATAAACGTCAAGAAAACATTGTTAGTATACCTACCCCAGACGTTCTGCGATATGTACTGAATGTAGTTCGAAGACAAGACTGAAAGCGAAGAACACAAGCGTTCAAGCTCAGACCACTATGATGAATTCAGACGATAACGATACATACCATAAAGGTCATGAAAAGCGCCATCAATGTATCATGCATGGAGTGACCCCATGGCAAAGGTCTTGTTCAAAACTGTGTTCAACATGAAGAGCAACTATAGGGCGCGTAGTATTTCTTAGATTGCTGTTTTCCTTGTCTACAAGCTAAAATATCACCACGGTTTGACTTGCATATTTCAACTACTATAACATGTAGAACTATCATTTAGGGAAAGAACACTTTGAGCATATATTGATGCATTTGTAGTAGCAGGATTCGTTTGATATACTTTTGAGCAGTTTAGTTTACATACAAGGAAAATGTTGTCCTATGTATTTACATTTGACGATTGATAATTGCCAGAAAGTACCAAATTTTAAGCAGACCTCGAGGAAAATTGTAGAAGGAATTCAGGTAATGAATAGATGCAAAGTATTGTTATCGTTTCAAAAGATTTCAGAAAAGCTTAGTCTCGGTTACCCAGACTCTCTCGCTGCTGGAGACTCGGCCTATGAGACCTCCCTGATGAGATATATACAAATCATACAGTTTTTCACATAAAAACATTTACATACGTTCATAAACACACATTGCCATAAGGTACACCAGTGTGCTTTATGTAGATTACCATCAATGTATGTAAAACGTTATATGCTTCGTTATGAAATGGAATATCATAATTTGGTGTATAATTTTAAGATAACAGTGTATGAGTACTATAAGCTGGTTAATGTACCTTATGATTTTACTCAATAATATGCATTAATGATTTTTTTGTGTTAATTAGGCATTGTATGCTGATATAAATTGGTATATATATATGGTATATATATATATGGTATATATATATATATATGGTATATATATATACCATATATATATATACATCAACATCTCCTGACGAGTGATTTACTCACGAAACAGGCTTGTAGAGACGAAAAACCCGACTTGATTTTCTTCTACCCTCAACATATACTCCGCTCTGCGTGCAGACGTATCGAGCACTGTACTACGGACAAATCTTACCACTGACTTCCTATATATATATATATATATATATATATATATATATATATATATATATATATATATATATATATATATATATATATATATATATATACATGTATATATATATATATGATTACAAATGACATTTTTCTACAAATCTTGTTGATCTAACTTTGAAATCTGAGTCATTTGCATAATCAATATTTTTATTGTATTAAATATTTCATTTATTTATGATTGCCTACTTAAGACTTATCATAGAAACACAAATTGTATTTTTCATCGCTGGGAAAGTATCTTTTTTCTTGTCACTTCTGCATAAGAATTCACATTCACTTCACTTCATATCATTATCTAATTAAAGACAGATGAAAGTACACAAACTAAGTTTATTTTGTTTTATTTCAAGGAAAACAACCTAAGAGGATTCCATACATTTTGAACAAGTCAAACAAATTGCCATTTAGACAATAAGTTTATTAGTTTTCTCACATATAAACACTTTAAATACATAATTCATAAACACACACACACATTGTCATACCAAGGAAAACTTGTAATTCAGTTTGAAATGGTCATTATTTTAACAATACTTTATGCACACATATTTATTTTTCACTATGGATTCCTATATGTAATTTGAAATCACAACTTCGAATTGAACCCATTACATGTATAACATTCTTCACATGCAAAGGATTTCATTTGTGTGTATCCTCATGTGATCCCTCAGATATCTACTGCGATTAAACCCTTTACCACACTCTTTACATACAAACGGTCTTTCATTTGTGTATCCTAATGTGCCTTTTGAGTGTACTACTTCGAGCAAATCAGTTTCCACATTTTATACACATAATAAATGGTCTTTCATTTGTGTGGATTCTCATGTACTGTTTCAGAGTCTTATTATGAACAAATCCTTCACCACAGTCTTTACATAAAAATTGTCTTTAAGTTTCATTTGAGTGTATCATCATGTGTGATTTCAGATTAGTACTCTGAGTAAACCCTTTACCACATTTTGTACACATAAATGGTCTTTCATTTGTGTGGATTCTCATGTGCCGTTTCAGATTACCACTATGAGTAAACCCTTTACCACAATCTTTACATACAAATGGTCTTTCATTTGTGTGTATCCACATGTGTCGTTTCAAATTGACAGTATAATGAAACCCTTTACCACACTCTTGACATTCAAATGGTCTTTCATTTGTATGTATTGTCACATGATGTTTCAGAGAGTAATTACGACGAAACCCTTTACCACACACTTTACATATAAATGGTCTTTCATTTGTATGTAGCATCATGTGTTGTTTCAGATTACCACTATGACTAAACCCTTTACCACACTCTTTACATATAAATGGTCTTTCGTTTGTGTGTATCAACAAGTGCTGTTTGAGATGACTACTCTGAGTGAACCCTTTACCACATTTTGTACATAGAAATGATCTTTCATTTGTGTGTATCCTCATGTGTTCATTTAGATGTCTATGGTGCATAAACCCTTTACCACACTCTTTACACATAAATGGTCTTTCATTTGTGTGGATTCTCTTGTGATCTTTCAGAGACTTATTATGATTAAATCCTTTACCACAGTCTTTACATACCAATGGTCTTTCATTTGTGTGTACCCTCATGTGTGATTTCAGAGTGCTACTTTGGGCAAATGGGTTTCCACATTTTGTACACATAAAAGGTCTTTCCTTTGTGTGGATTCTCATGTGCACTTTCAGAGTCTTATTTTGAACAAATCCTTTACCACACTCTTCGCATAAAAATTGTCTTTCATTTGAGTGTATCATCATGTGTGTTTTTAGATTACAACTATGAGTAAACCCTTTACCACACTTTTTACATACAAACAGTCTTTCATTTGTGTGTATCCTCATGTGCTGTTTCAGATTACCACTATGAGTAAACCCTTTACCACACTCTTTACATACAAATGGTCTTTCATTTGTGTGTATCAACATGTGTCGTTTCAGATTGACAGAATAATTAAATCCTTTACCACACTCTTGACATACAAATGGCCTTTCATTTGTATGTGTTGTCATGTGTTCTTTCAGAGAGTAATTACGACGAAACCCTTTACCACAATCTTTACATATAAATGGTCGTTCATGTGTATGTGTCATCATGTGGTTTTTCAGATTACCACTCTGGGAAAACCCTTTACCACACTCTTTACATATAAATGGTCTTTCGTTTGTGTGTATCAACAAGTGCTGTTTGAGATGACTACTCTGAGTGAACCCTTTACCACATTTTGTACATAGAAATGGTCTTTCACTTTCTGTAGTACCACAGTTATATTTTTCAGCATTATATCGATGCACATCTTCTGGATTCACAGCACAAGGAAAGATCACTTGCTGTATCCCCATAGGAAAGGGTTTTTCACTAATACAATGTCCATAGACTCCTGTAGACATGTTACATTCTGGGTTTTGCATTGTGGTTAATTGTTTAGTTGCTGTGCTATTGTCTGTGTCTTCAGCTGTGGTCAGTTGTTCAGTTGCCTTGTTATATTCAGGTTCTTCCACTTCAGTTAGTTGTTTAGTTGCCTTGTGATAGTCTGGGTCTTCCATTGTGGTCAGTTGGTGAGTTGTTTTACTATTAACAGGTTGGACAGGGTATAGAAAGTCTTCACTTGTTACTTTCCAATAATCCATCACATCCTCTCTGTCCTGTCTCTGTTTTTCATCTTTTACTAAGATGTGTTCATTTGAAGAGATACACGATTCAAGCACATTACACACAATAGCACTCTCCTGATGACTGCACGGCAGATAGATTTTCTCAGAGACTTCTTGCTTGACACGAATCTCCTCCATGTCTTTTGAATACCTGTATCATCCAATAATCATGTATCTGTTTGAAAAATTGAAAATAGTTTTTAAAACTTAGACACTAGCACTCTCCTGATTTGTACGAAATACTGAGCTGAAATAAATGTTTTGTACATACAATACAGACTAGACAGTAGACGTTGTCTGAACAATGTATCAACGTTTGGACTGTGTTGGCCTATTGATTTGAAAACAATGAACAAGTCTGTGGACTATTTCCATGGAGGTAGAAGGACAGTGCAGTGCAGTGGTGATTCTATGAATACACAAGATATCGGCCATAAATTGCAAACAACATAGCTTCCAAGTTTCTGATTTTAACTCCCCCCCCCCCCCCCATGTGGGGGATACTTTTAAGGTTATGCCCAGCCGAGGACATCGACACCCTAGTCCTGCTTGTATAAGGATAGTCCTGCTTACATGCCGGTGCACGAGTCTGTATTACTGACTTGACTCTGGAGGGACAATTGTCAGAATCGAGTCCCGAATTCCTCCGTATGCAAGCAGGACTAGTATAAGGAGTGCGTTGTCCCTTCCTTTGAGCGAAACTCAGTTGACGTTGACGCAGGCAGACGGCCGACGGGTGCAAGTAGGACTAAATGACACCCCATCTCCCATGTCTCTCGCGCAATCTGATTTGTGCGTCGAGTATTTACTAAAGTATGATTCATAAATGTCAAGTAAACATTGTTAGTATACCTACCCCAGACGTTCTGCGATATATAGTGATGTTACTGAATGTAGTTCGAAGACAAGACTAAAAGCGAAGAACACAAGCGATCAAGCTCGCGCAGACCACTATAATGAATTCAAGGGATAACAATACCTACCACAAAGGTCATGAAAAGCGCCATCAATGTATCACTATCATGCATGGATTTACACCCATGGCAAAGGTCTTATTCAACACTGTGTCAATTCAACATGAAGAGCAACTATAGGGCGCGTAGTATTTCTTAGATCGCTGTTTTCCTTGTCTACAAACTAAAATATCATAACTTTTTTACTTGCATATTTAACTACTATAACACGTAGAACTATCTTTAGGGAAAGAACTAAATATAAAATGTAGAACGATATATATCGTCTAAATAAAGTTTAGATAACGATATTTAGATCGTCTAGATATAAAATGTAGAACGATATAGATCGTCTAAATAGTGGATGGTTTATAAAGTTTAGATAACGATATTTAGATCGTCTGTAGAACGATATTTAGATCGTATATATAGTGGATAGTTTATAAAGTTTTAGATTTAGAGTAAGATCATAATGGTTAACTTAGCTTTCTAATTTCTAACTTAAAAACTTTAGATTTAGATTTAGACACTTCTAATTTATCTTTCTAAACTTCTAGCTAAACTTTCTAAACTGGCTAATACACAATTCCGCACCTTGCTGCAGTATACTTAACATTTTAGAAGCGTCATGTCATCTCATCGTGGACGTATACAGAATCAAAAATATAAATTAGATCAAAGGCAAATTAAGTTCAAACTGACATTTTAAGATACACAAATATTTGCATATTAAAAGGAATCGTGAAAAACCACATCACGTATTCAAAAATGGTATTTAAAAATGGGAGCTACGATCGTACAAAGGTCGTGGGGGAAAGAGTGCAAAAATATTTCTTCATCACTGTCCCATGGTCGTGGAAAAAAGACAGTAAAGAAATACATACCACGACCATACGACCGGTCGTGGAGAAAAGACAGTGAAATAATACATGCCACGACCATACGACCGGTCGTAGAGAAAACTCATTGGAAAAAATACATACCACGACCATACGACCGGTCGTGGAGAAAAGACAGTGAAAAAATACATGCCACGACCATACGACCGGTCGTGGAGAAAAGTCATTGGAAAAAATACATGCCACGACCATACGACCGGTCGTGGAGAAAAGATGGTGAAAAAATACATGCCACGACCATACGACCGGTCGTGGAGAAAAGTCATTGGAAAAAATACATGCCACGACCATACGACCGGTCGTGGAGAAAAGATGGTGAAAAAACACATGCCACGACCATACGACCGGTCTTGGAGAAAAGTCATTGGAAAAAATACATGCCACGACCATACGACCGGTCGTGGAGAAAAGACAGTGATAAAATACATACCACGAACAACATACGACCGGTCGTGGAGAAGATAGAATAAATTTATTGTCCGAGGTCAAACGAACATCCGGGTATTTATTACTGTAGCCCTGTGTATTAGATTGCGATTCACTTCGTCCCATTTTCAACTCGTCCCATTTCAACTCGCCCCAATTTCAACTCGCCCCATTTTCAACTCGCCCCATTTTTAACTCGTCCCATTTTCAACTCGCCCCAACAACACTAGGAAACGTTTATAAATCTAAACGATACATGGACTCGAAGTACGGAGACAGAAACATTTACATGATTTTACCTACGTAGCCAGTTGAAGCGTAGCAAATGTAACATTTCGTAGCAGAAAGTGGTGTGGGTTTTGGCTAAGTGTTTGGTAGATCTAGAACTTATACTAGCACAACAACTTTCCCCAGTCATGGAATATCACTTTTCACATTAGGACTTAATGTTTACAACCCAAATAAGAAATAATAATGATAATAACCAGGGAGAATATTAGTGACTGACACGCTTACGACTTCCGCGCGTACGGGTTTTGGAGACGTGTCTCCTCTCCCTAGTAAACGCAACTAAGTATTGTATTATGTGTTTACAGCGCAAGTGGTACTTCATTAGTGGAATACGAGATACCACAGACCCTCCAAACTGAGTACTACTCGCTTCGATTTCATATATGCACAGGTAAATTATATTGCAAAGAGTTGGGGCGAGTTGAAAATGGGGCGAGTTGAAATTGGGGCGAGTTGAAATTGGGGCGAGTTGAAAATTGGACGAGTTGAGTGGGACGAGTTGAAATGGGACGAGTTGAAATTGGGACGAGTTGATCCGTCACCGTGTAGATTATGATACTAAACATCCACGACCGAAATCTGGTCGTACGACCGGTCGTGTAGCGTAGGCATTGAAAACAGTGGTTCATTTTGGGCCGCACATATGGAAAGAACAATTTGAGCGTATATTGATGCATTTGTAGTAGCAGGATTCGTTTGATATATTTTTCCCCGGACATTTTTGAGCAGTTTAGTTTACATACCATATTGCTCTCGGTTACCTAGCTGCAATAATTGTAGCGTCTTGTTGCGGTTTTGTGGGTTTTTTCGTCTGTTTTGGTGACTTTTTAAGTTTTTGTGTTAAACACAAAAACTTAAAAAGTCACCAAAACAGACGAAAAAACCCACAAAACCGCAACAAGACGCTACAATTATTGCAGCTATCGGTTACCCAGACTCTCGCTGCTGGAGACTCGGCCTATGAGACCACCCTGATGAGATATATATAGATCATACACTTTTTCACATATAAACATTTACATACGTTCATAAACACACATTGTCATACCCAGTTCAATTGACATGAAAACTTTTTTTGTTAAGGTATTTATTTTGGATTTTTAATTTATAAAACAATTTGATCACGGTGTCCTACTTGAAAAATAAAAGTGAAACAACATTGACCAAGTCTGTATTTGTAACTCAATAATTTGCAAAAAAATTGAAAAAATGGGTAAAAAAAACTGCCTATAGCAATGGCCAAATAATGTGAGGTGAAAGATGGGATGGGTAGGCAAGTTAATGAAGATTCAAAAACTGCAAGCACATATGCGTAGCAAAAGACCGAGCACATAGCAACAGCCAAATACAGCTGTGTTACAATGCCATTGGTGCTATTGCTACACAACTAGCTCTTGCAAAAATAATTATGCCCTTAGCAACAGTCATATAATGGTGTATATTGCAAAGTTAACAGGGTTTAATAAGCATGTGGATAAACATTCAAACAAATGTAAATAGGCCTAGCAACACGACCACACCCATAGCAACAGCCAAATTATGGTGTATATTGTAAAGATGACAAGGATTAATAGGCGAATGGATAAACATTAAAAAAATGTATGCAAATATACCTAGCAACAAGACCATGTCCATAGCAACAGTCAAATGATTGTGTATATTGCATAGATAACAACAGGGATTAATGAATTATGAAGGATTTCTTTATTTCAATAGCAGAACATACCTCTGTTTATCCCTGGAGTAGTCATCTTAAACTTCCAGTCAATCAAAGAATTTGTGTATAAGAATGCCACAGATATAAACATTGTAGAAAATGAATTCCATTTTCTTTTTGTATGTCCTGTATACATGAACAATATTAGAGACGAGTTCTTTCCATCACTGACATGTATATATGAACAGAAGCATATTGAAGTCCTCTCCTCTTCAAATAAACCTGATATTTCTTAACTAAAATTGCATTGGGCTTTCAAATGGAGAGATTCTCTTTAAGTTGTAATAAGGGTTAATCCTATTTTCTTATATTCATGTCCTTTATTCATTTGTACTTCTAGAGACCTCCCCAAACGAGACTCTTGGAAAAGAAGATTTCAACTCGCCTTCACAGGAAGTAGCTTTTGGAGCAGTGCATCATAGGGAGTACTTCACGTCCAACATTGCAGGCTGAACGATTTGGGTACCTTCACTACAGATTATCACTTCTCAAGCGACTGATATATATTAATTACAACAAAAGGCCTTGTAAGCCCATTTTTTGTACTTTGAAAAAATGTACTGTGTGACTTCTATCGCGGGGTAGTTGGAACGCTGTTTTCCCACACTCTTGTTTGGGAAGGTCTCATAGGCAGAGACCCAAGTGGCAACAATCAGGGTTACCAAGACTATTTCTCTCTTAATCTGGAATCTATGAAATGTGTATACCATTTCCCAATGCATTTCCAGCAAACCCTATAAATCCATGTCAGACTAATTACATCTAGCTGATATACTCATTAACTCTTTCAAACTTGGTCTTCACAAAGTCAGCAAGTATTGCCAAAAAGTGACATATATACCCTCTCCAATGCTACCCATGGTGAATATACCTACCTGAGGTAATATGCACTGCACACAATGAGATGTAACAACCAGGTGTAAACTGAATGCCTTCCCTGAAGGACAATAAGCCTTTCATTAGTTCCAATATTACACGTTATTAGAATGTGAATTTTGAGCCACCTGTTTGTTAATTTCAATTTATTATGCAAATTGTTCACTAGGATTAAAACATTGAGATTATTAAGTACACCAGTGTGCTTTTTGTAGCTTATCATAAATATATGTAAAACGTTATATGCTTCGTTATGAAATGAAATATCATAATTTGGTAGAGAATTGTAAGATAACAGTGTATGAGTACTATAAGCTGGTTAATGTACCTTCTGATTTTACTCAATAATATGCATTAATGATTTTTGTGTTAATTAGGCATTGTATGCTGATTAAATTGGTATATATATGGTATACATGTATATGATTACAAATGACATATTTCTACAAATCTTGTTGATCTGTGAACTCTTGAGTCATTTGGATAACCACCTCAAACGAGATATATTTAAATTGTTTTTATATATTAAATTAAAATCACACGTTTCCTACAAATCTTGTTGATCTACTTTTGG
Source organism: Glandiceps talaboti (assembly GCF_964340395.1). NCBI lineage: Eukaryota > Metazoa > Hemichordata > Enteropneusta > Spengelidae > Glandiceps > Glandiceps talaboti. Next base: position 12,508,580 of record NC_135552.1, read on the forward strand.
ACTTTAATGACTCATTTGCATAATCAATGTTTTTATTGTAGTATTAAATATTTAATTTGTTTCTGATTGGCTGCCAAAAACTTGTGGCAAAATGTTGTCGGTGTGTTTTATCTGAACCACAAATTGTATTTTCATTGCTGAGAAAGTTTCTTTTATTGTCACTTCTGTATAAGATTTTACATTCACTTCGCATCATTATCTCACAAAAGACACATAAAAGTACACAAACTAAGTTTAATTTGTTTTATTTCGAGGAAAACAAGAGGAATCCAAACAAGTCAAACAAATTGGCATTTAGACAATAAGTTTATTAGTTTTCTCACATATAAACACTTTAAATACATAATTCATAAACACACATTGTCATACCAATTCAATTGAAAGGAAAACTTGTAATTCAGATTGAAATGGTCATTATTGTAACAATACTTACAAAACACTTTATGCACACATATTTATTTTTCACTATGGATTCCCATATTTTATTTGAAATCACAACTTCGATTAAAAACTTTACCACTTGTTAAACTTTCATTTGCATGAAACCTTACACATACTTTTTGATGACTACTTTGATTAAACCTGCATACAGATTATCTTTCATCTTTCATATCCATCATTTCAATGTATCATGTATTCTCATATGTCTTTTCACACTGAAACCAAATAGAACCCATTATAACATTCTTCACATGCAAAGGATTTCATTTGTGTGTATTGTCATATGATCCCTCAGATATCTACTGCGATTAAACCCTTTACCGCAATCTTTACACAAAAATGGTCATTCATTTGTGTGGATCCTCATGTGGTATTTTAGGTTACCATTGCGATTATACCCTTTACCACACTCTTTACATACAAATGGTCTTTCATTTGTATGGCTCCTCATGTGGTCTTTCAGATATCTACTTTGATAGAACCCTTTACCACAATCTTTACACAAAAATGGTCATTCATTTGTGTGGATCCTCATGTGGTATTTTAGGTTACCATTGCGATTATACCCTTTACCACACTCTTTACATACAAATGGTCTTTCATTTGTATGGCTCCTCATGTGGTCTTTCAGATATCTACTTTGATGGAACCCTTTACCACAATCTTTGCATACAAATGGTCTTTCATTTGTGTGGATTCTCATGTGGTATTTTAGGTTACCATTGCGATTAAACCCTTTACCACACTCTTTACATACAAATGGTCTTTCATTTGTGTGTATCACAATGTGATTTTTCAGAGTGCTTCTTTGAGCAAACCCTTTACCACACACTTTACATACAAATGGTCTTTCATTTGTGTGGATTCTCATGTGGTATTTTAGGTTACCATTGCAAATAAACCCTTTACCACACTCTTTACATATAAATGGTCTTTCATTTGTGTGTATCCTCATGTGAACTTCCAGAGTCTTATTTTGATAAAATCCTTTTCCACACTCTTTACATACAAATGGTCTTTCGTTTGTGTGTACCCTCATGTGTACTTTCAGATGCTCGCTTTGAACAAATCCTTTACCACACTCTTCGCATAAAAATTGTCTTTCATTTGAGTGTATCATCATGTGTTTTTTCAGATTACGTCTTCGAACAAACCCTTTACCACACTCTTTACATACAAACAGTTCTTTTGTGTGTATCCTCATGTGATCTTTCAGATTACCACTATGATTAAACCCTTTACCACAATCTTTACATACAAATGGTTTTTCATTTGTGTGTATCCACATGTGACGTTTCAGAGTGTTATCATAATCAAATCCTTTACCACACTCTTGACATACAAATGGTCTTTCATTTGTGTGTATCCTCAAGTGATATTTCAGATAGTACTTACGACGAAACCCTTTACCACACACTTTACATATAAATGGTCTTTCATTTGTATGTAGCATCATGTGCTGTTTCAGATTACTATTCTGAGTAAACCCTTTACCACATTTTGTACATAGAAATGGTTTTTCATTTGTGTGTATCCTGATGTGTTCATATAGATTATTATGGTGCCTAAACCCTTTACCACAGTCTTTACATATAAATGGTCTTTCATTTGTGTGTATTGTCATGTGTCTGTTAAGCTGTTTGTTGTTCTTAAACCCTTTTTGACACTCTTTACATACAAATGGTCTTTCATTTAAAAGTGTACTTTCTGTAGTACCACAATTATATTTCTCAGCATTATATCGATGCTCATCTTCTGGATTCAAAGCACAAGCAAAAGCCACTTGCTGTATCCCTATAGGAAAGGTGTTTTCATTAATACAATGTCCATGAACTCCTATAGACATGCTACATTCTGTGTTTTCCACTGTGGTTAGTGGTTCGGTTGCCTTGTTATTATCTTGGTTTTCCTTTGTGATTAATTGTTTAGTTGCCATGTTATAGTCTGTCCCTTCCACTGTGGTTAGTTGTTTAGTTGCCTTGTGATAGCGTGGGTCTTCCATTGTGGTTAGTTGTTTAGTTGCCATGTTATAATATTCTGTGCCTTCCACTTCAGTTAGTTGTTTAGTTGCCCTGTGATAGCATAGGTCTTCCACTGTGGTTATTAGTTTATTACTTGCCCTGTTATTGTCTGGGTTTTCCATCTTGGTTAGTTGGTTAATTCCATTGTAATAGTCTCGGTTTTTTTCCGTTAGGGTTAGTTTATTAGTTGCCTTGTTATCATTTGGGTCTTCCACTGCGGTTAGTTGTTTAGTTACCTTGTTATAGCCTGTGTCTTCCACTGTGGTAAGTTTATCACTTGCATTGCTATTATCTGGGTTTTCCACTGTGGTTAGTTGTTTGGTTGCCTTGTTATTACCTGGGTTTTCCTTTGTGATTAATTGTTTAGTTGCCATGTTATAGTCTGCGTCTTCAGCTGTGGTCAGTTGTTCAGTTTCATTGTTATATTCTGGCTCACCTACTTCAGTTAGTTGTTTAATTGCCTTGTGATAGTACGGGTCTTCCACAGTGGTTAGTTGGTGAGTTGTTTTACTATTAAAAGGTTGGACAGGGTATAGAAAGTCTTCACTTGTTACTTTCCAATAATCCATCACGCCCTCTCTGTCCTGGCGCTGTTGTTCATCTTTCACTAAGATGTGTTCATTTGAAGAGATACATGATTCAAGCACATTACACACAATATCACTCTCCTGATGACTGCACGGCAGATAGGTGTTCTCGGAGACTTCTTGCTTGACACGAATCTTCTCCATGTCTTGTGAATACCTGTACCATCCAAGAATCATGTATCTGTTTGAAACAATGAGAACAGTTTTTAAAACTTTGACTGACATATAAGGTTTAAAATATCATTTATGTTCACACACAAAAAAACCCAACCTAAATGGAGTTGTAAAATTGTTCTCCCACACACATCACAGCTCTTTAAATTTGTTGACCCAGCTCTTCCTGAACAAAGCATTCCACATTTCAACAAGAAAACATAGAAGAAACAGGCCCCTGATATACTACTTTGATGTGACAATTATTATTACAATGGTGGCATATGATTTAAAAGAAATTGGGTACAACAAGTAAACACTGCACTACAAAGTGGCTGTGATATGCAAGAAATGGATGGATTTTGATAATTAGATTGTGAAGGTCAAAGTTACGGTCAAATGTTAAGGTCTTGAAAGAAAGCTTACACCTGATAACATAGGGGTAGACACTTGAATGTAGTCTATGTGTGTTAATTTTTTGAGCTACATCATACTCATGATTGTTCACAACATAGTATGGGTGGATGGATGGATGGATGGACAGACAGGGGACTAAAAATATGCCATCAAGGTATCAAACGTCTTTGTTCTTTTTTTGTTGTCTTGGTAACTAAATAAGAAATTAAGGTCTTTCATACAATTACACTTTCATACATTGAAATACCAGAATTTAATATAATCCTACCATAAAGTCAAGCTGGTAACTTAATTTAATGACCTCTCACTTCAAATGAAATATTATTGCATATAACATGGAAAAAATAAAGCAGAAATATATCTGTAGTACATACTAAATGAGCAAGAAAACTAGCTGGAGTGATATGTTTGATTTGATTTGATTTGATTTTATGTCAACATGTCAATTTCCTGATTGTGATTGTACAAGTCATATCTTGTAATAATAACTTGTATTTATAATGTGACTTTTCTCCTGACAGCTCAAGGCACTCACAATTCTATTTTATCAGTTTATTTACCCAATTAAATATAAATTATAACAGTGGGTAAGTGGGGAGTAAGGAAATAGCTTACAGCTAGTATGTTCCTCATTTATACAAAATGAAGAGTTGAAATACATGTTTTGTACATACAGTACAGGATAGACAGTGGACGTTGTCTGAACAATGCCACGTTTGGAGTGTGTTGGCCCGTTGATGTGAAAACAAAGAACAAGTCTCTGGACTATTTCCATGGAGGTAGAACTTAGAAGGACAGTCATGGTGATTCTATGAATACAAAAGATCTCGGCCATTTGCAAACAACATAGCTTCCAAGGTGCTGATTTTAACTCTCCCTCCCCTCCCCTCACCGTTTTTGCCTAAAATTAGAAACCATTGTACCATGTGGGGGATACGTTCAAGGTTGTACCCAGCTGAGGACATCGACACCCTAGTCCTGCTTGTATAAGGAGTGCGTTGTCCCTTCCTTTGAGCGAAACTAAGTTGACGCAGGCAGTGCACAGGCCAGACGGCCGACGGGTGCAAGGGGGACTAAAGGACACCCCATCTCTCAACATGTCTCTCGCGCAATCTGATTTGTGCGTCGAGTAATACTAATAAATATTATGATCCATAAACGTCAAGTAAACATTGTTAGTATACCTACCCCAGACGTTCTGCGATATACAGTTATGTTACTGAATGTAGTTCGAAGTCAAGACTGAAAGCGAAAACACAAGCGGTCAAGCTCAGACCACTATAATGAATTCAAGAAGCGATAACAATACCATAAATAAAGGTCATGAAAAGCGCCATCAATGTATCATGCATGGAGTGACCCCCCATGGCAAAGGTCTTGTTCAACATGAAGAGCGACTTTAGGGCGCGTAGTATTTCTTAGATCGCTGTTTTCATTGTCTACAAGCTAAAATATCACCACGTTTTGACAGGGACTTGCATATTTCAACTAAGTACAGCCTGTAGAACTATATTTAGGGAAAGAACACGTTGAGCGTATATTGATGCATTTGTAGTAGCAGGATTCGTTTGATTATATTTTTGAGCAGTTTAGTTTACATACCATATTGCTCAAGGAAAATGTTTCCCTATGCGTTTAATATGTTGACGATTGATAATTGCCAAAAAGATACCAAATTTTAAGCAGATCTAGAGGAAAATTGAAGAAGAAATTCAGGTAATAAATAGATGCTAAGTATTGTTATCGTTTCAAAAGATTTCAAAAAAGCTTAGTATCGGTTACCCAGACTATCGCTGCTGGAGACTCGGCCTATATGAGACCACCCTGACGAGATATATATAGATCATACAGTTTTTCACATTAACATACGTTCATAAACACACATTGTCATACCCAGTTCAATTGACATGAAAACTTTTTTATTTTATTTTCAATTTATAAAACAATTTGATCATGGTGTCCTACTTGAAAAATAAATTTGAAACAACATTGACCAAGTCTGTGTTTGTAACTGAATAATTTGCAAACAATTGAAAAATGGGTGAAAAAAATCCGCCCATAGCAATGGCCAAATAATATACATTGTTAAGGTGAAAGATGGGATGGGTAGGCAAGTTAATAAAGATTCAAAAACTGCAAGCACATATGCCTAGCAAAAGACCACGTCCATAGCAACAGCCAAATACAGTCGTGCTACAATGCAATTGGTGCTATTGCTACACAACTGGCCCTTGCAAAAATAATTATGCCCTTTACAATAGTCAAATAATGGTGTATATATTGCAAAGTTAACAGGCGTTAATAGGCAATTGGATAAACTTACAAACAAATGTAAATAGGCCTAGCAACATGACCACACCCATAGCAACAGCCAAATTATGGTGTATATTGTAAAGATGACAAGGATTAATAGGCAAATTGATAAACATTCAAAAAATGTATGCAAATATGCCTAGCAACAAGACCATGTCCATAGCAACAGTCAAATGATTGTGTATATCGCAAAGATAACAACAGAGATTAATCAAGTATGAAGTATTTGTTCATATCAATAGCAGAACATACCTCTGTTTATCCCCAGAGTCATCATCTTAAAGTTCCAGTCAATCAAAGAATTTGTGTATAATGCCACAGATATATAAACATTGTAGATAATGGATTCCATTTTCTCTTTGTATGTCCTATATATATTTTGAATAGTTTCAATACAGTCCCTCGTTGCAAGCTTTTGCTCTAAATGCATTTTGACATGTTTGTTGAATCTGATTTTTGCACATAGCAGAGGAAATGGCTAATTTACAGTAATTCTGGTCCTGGATATGTACAACTATGAAGCTGTTTTCTACACATTTAAGATACTGGTATTTTTTGGAACAAAAACAATAAGTGCCATTCAACTCTTACATTGATGTATTATTTCGTATGTGCAATTTGAAGGATTTTAAAATTTAGACAATTGTTTGCTACATGTGTTAATTTGTTAACAACTTTGGTGTTTTTGTTGTTGTTATTGTTGAAAAAGGCTGACAAACTATCAAAAGATTAATTTTCCTATATATGAGGAGTCATGAAGTCAATTTACTTTTCAGGTATCCCCCTATGACCCACGCTATATTTTCATATACCCCACCCCCCACACTATGCATATTTTTTTGAAGTAACCACCCCTCTCAAATCTCCCCCTAAGTGTTTGTGAACACAGCCTAATAGCCAATTAAATTTTAAGCAAAATGCATAATTGACCTATATTCATATTATTTTGCAAACTGAGTGTTTTCCTTATTTCAGAGTAGGATATGACAAATTCAAAGAATATTTCTTGACAATTAACATTTGTCCCCTGTATAGGGGAGAAACGTGTTACAATTTTTTGGGAAATTGTATGAATTTACATATAAGTATTTATTCATTAACGCATTATCTCAATATCATTTTCTCAAAAATAACATTGAATTGCATATATACATGTCTGAGTAAAATGTGTGCATATTAATTGTCTTAATTTGCATATTGCTTCACAAAATGTTTCACCAAATGTAGCCTTGATGAAGTAAACAAATAATTCCTCTTTTGAAATTGTTCAAACAACTAAAGTCTATATCACACAAGCCATTGGTAATTACCATATACATGATTTCCCATGGACATCAAATTATATTTGTAAAATCCTCCCCCCACACCACACACACATATATATATATCTCACATATTTCCTACAATGAGTTATTTACATAATTAATATTTTATTGTAATTTCATTTGTTTATGATTGGCTACTTAAGACTTGTTTTATCATAGACAAATTGTATTTTTCATTGCTGGGAAAGTTTCTTTTATTGTCACTTCTTTATGAGATTTCACATTCACTTCATGTCATTATCTAACAAAAGACAAATGAAAGTACACAAACTAAGTTTAATTTGTTTTATTTCAAACAAAATAACCTTACAGGAATCGAAACATGTAATCTCTTGACAATAAGTTTATTAGTTTTTCACATCATTGTGTCCTACTTGAACAATCAAAGTGAAACAACATTGATGGAGTCTGTGTTTATAGATAAATAATATGCAAAAGACTGAAAAAAATGTGTAAAATGTTTGTTAATGTACATATAAAAGCAAACATTTTACACATATTTTACCTTTTGCAATAATATGCAGACATGCCGAGCAAAAAGACCATGCCTATAGCAACAGCCAAATTCAGTTGTGCTACAATGCCATTGGCACTATTGTTAATCAAGAGCCAAATGATGGTGTACATTGTAAAGATGAAAACAGGGATTAATAGGTTAAGTGGATAAACATTCAAAAAATGTATGCAAATATACCTGGCAACAAGACCATGCCCATAGTAACAGCCAAATGATTGTGTATACTGCAAAAATGACAACATGGATTAATTAAGTATCAAGTATTTCTTTACTTCAATAACAGAACATACCACTGTTAATCCCCAGTCGTCATCTTAAACTTCAAGTCAATCAAAGAATTTGCATATATTGCAAGAATACCACAACATTGTAGGAAATGAATTTCATTCTCTCTATGTCCTATATAGATATACAAGATTAGAGATGAGTTCTTTCTATCACTGACAACACATACATATGAACAGAAGCATATTGAAGTCCTCCCCACTACAAATAAACCTTTAAAGGCCGTCAATTGGAGAGTTTCTTTTCAAGTTGTAACAAGGGTTAATCCTATTTACTTGTATTCATGTACTTTATTCATTTGTTTATTTACCCATTACTTAAATTGTCGAAATGCTTTTTCAGTCCCTGTCCATCTCCATTTACTTTGTAATTCTATGTACGATGGGCAAAGGTCCTGTTACTGAACATACTTAACTGAACTTTAAGTTTTGTGTCTCCTCATGTGATCTTTCAGAGTTGTATTACGACTAAACCCTTTACCACACTCTTTACACAGAAATGGTCTTTCATTTGTGCTGTGTTCTCTTACTTGGTTTTTCAGGCTACCACTCTGATTAAACCCTTTACCACACTCTCTTCTTACAAATGGTCTTTTATTTTTGTGTATCATCATGTGTTCATTTAGATGACTACGGCGATTAAACCTTTTACCACACTCTTTACATACAAATGGTCTTTCATTTGTGTGTATTCTGATGTGCTCTTTCAGCATGCTATTTTGAGCAAATCCTTTTCCACACTCTTTACACATAAAGGGTCTGTCTTCTGTGTGTACTGTCATGTGACGTTTCAGATTACCGCTCTGTGTAAACCCTTTCCCACACTCTTTACACATAAAGGGTCTTTCATTTGTGTGTGTTTTCATGTGTACAGTTAGAGTACTATTGCAATTAAACCCTTTACCACACTCTTTACATATGAAAAGTCTTTTATTTGTGTGTATCCCAATGTGCTTCTTCAGAGCGTTACTTTGAGGAAACCCTTTTCCACACTCTTTACATAGAAATGGCCTTTCATTTGTGTGGATTGTTATGTGGTATTTTAGGTTACTTTTGCGATTAAACCCTTTACCACACTCTTTACATACAAACGGCCTTTCATTTGTGTGTATCATAATGTGGTTTTTCAGATCACCACTTTTAAGAAACACTTTACCACACTCTTTACACACAAATGGTTTTTCATTTGTGTGTAGCATCATGTGTCTCTTCAGGTGTATATAGCGCTCAAACCCTTTTCCACACTCTTTACATACACATGCGCTTCCATTTCTGTGTATTTTTAAGTGCTCATTTAGATTACTACCATGATTAAACCCTTTACCACACTTTTTACATATAAATGGTCTTTCATTTGTGTGTATGTTCATATGATCATTTAGATTATCACAGCGATTAAACCCTTTACCACACTCTTTACATACAAATGATCTTTCCTTTCTGTGTATTTTTATGTGCTGATTTAGATAACTACGGCGATTAAACCCTTTACCACACTCTTTACATACAAATGATCTTTCCTTTCTGTGTATTTTTATGTGCTGATTTAGATAACTACGGCGATTAAACCCTTTACCACACACTTTACATACAAATGATCTTTCCTTTCTGTGTATTTTCATGTGTTCATTTAGATGTCTATGATGCTTGAACCCTTTTCCACACTCTTTACATAAAAATGGTCTTTCATTAGAAATCCTTTCTCCTGTTCTTTCTGTAGTACCACAGTTATATTTTTCAGCATTATATTCATGCTCATCTTTTGTATCCATAGCACAAGCAAAAGCCACTTGCTGTATCCCTATAGGAAAGGTGTTTTCATTAATACAATGTCCATGAACTCCTAAAGACATGCTACATTCTACATTTTGCAATGTGGTCAGTTGTTCAGTTGCCTTGTTATATTCTGGTTCTTCCACTTCAGTTAGTTGTTTAGTTGCCTTGTGATAGTCTGGGTCTTCCATTGTGGTTAGTTGTTTAATTGCGTTGTTATATTCTGGATCTTCCACTGTGGTCAGTTTATCAGTTGCCTCGTGATAGTCTGGGCCTTCCACTGTGGTTAGTTGGTGAGTTGTTTTACTATTAACAGTTTGGACAGGGTATAGAAAGTCTTCACTTGCTACTTTCCAATAATTTTGTTCAGTGTCAATGTCATGGTCATGTCGTATCACAGCATCTTCCAATTTTATCGGAATATACTCCTGCACTGTGTCATTGGAAATTATATTTTCTGCAACAATACTTCTTGCGGTTTCAACCTTGACTTGGAAAGGTTTATCGGTCTGAAATACATCTGTTGGTTCAGGTTTGATGTTTATGCCTAATTCATCATCATCATAACCTTGGTTCTTCTTATCTTCCTGCTTCACCATCACACCCTCTCTGGATTTTCTCTGTTGTTCATCTTTTACTAAGATGTGTTCATTTGAACAGATACATGATTCAAGCACATTACACACAATAGCACTCTCCTGATGACTGCATGGCAGATAGATGTTCTCAGAGACTTCTTGCTTGACACGAATCTCCTCCATGTCTTTTGAATACCTGTACCATCCAAGAATCAGATATCTGTTTGAAAATATGTGAGTGTAGGTGTAAATAGATCTAGCATTTATACTAACAGAAATAGGCAACGGTGTGTGTATTAACTTTCCTCAGTCATGGAATATCACTTACAACCCAAATAACAATGATAATAACCAGGGAGAATATTAGTGATGACTTGTATAGGTTAACTGTTAATGGCTTTCTACAAACATTACACAAATTGAGGTTGAGTGTTCCAATGAGACATCCATCCATCCATCCATCCATCCATCCATACATACATACATACATACATACATACAAACAAAACCATTTTTTAAAAAAAAATGAATTTCCTTGTAGCTTATTTCAAATGCAAGGGTTAACTATGAATGCAGCTTATTCCCAAAGTAGTTAGTAAAATTGGAAATTATAAGTATAAGTTGAGGGAGCCAAGTGGGATGGGTACGGGAAGAGGTTTCCCCCTCCAGTCTCTGAAGATGAATGAAATTCAAGGACTAAAAGAATGATTTCTGGTGCTATTTTAACATGACAAGATAGTAATAATACTACATAAAATTTGAATCAAATTAAAAGGGAGCAGTGTGAGGGTAGGTACAGGAGGGGTGTTCCCCTTGAACCCCTAGAAATGTTTTTAAATTCAAGGACTAAATCTAATTCGCACAGAAGGTTCACTGGCAAGCTTGTTCAAATTTTTTTTTCGATAAAGCTTCAATTAATGTTTTCTCTGAAGTTTAGACAAAGAATTGTGGGCAAAGCTTATGTGAAGTTTACTTTCAAAGGTTAAACGAAGTTGCCTTGGAAGAACCTTAACAAAGATTTGTAATGAAGCTTCGCAAGAGCTTTGTGGATAAAACCATGTTCGAAGCTTATTTTCCAATGTCAAACCTTGGAGTAATTATATAGTATAATTACTCCAAGTGTCAAGTAAACATTGTTAGTGTTACAATGTTAGTATACGTACCCCAAATGTTCTGCGATATACTAGTTTAGTAGTTATATATTACTGAATGTAGTCAAAGACGGAGTGAAGAACACGTCATTCTCGCAAACCACAGCTGTTATTTTTTCCGCGAACTTCGAAATGACGGCGCCTTTTGGACGGTGCCGTAAAAGAGGCTGTGGTTTGCGACGATGAGAACACACGAGTTCGTCATGAAAGAGCGCCATCATGCAGTGACCGCACAGGTATCTTTTCATATGTTGAGCAAGACTTTTCCTGTCACTTTGCGGTCACTGCATGATGGCGCTCTTTCATGACCAGCTCGATAATACGTTTATTAGTTTTTTTTCACACATAATACATTCATAAAGACACATTGTCATACCAATGCAACCGACAGGAAAACTCACGATTCACTGTTTTTCCATTACGGTATTTATTTCGGATTTTTGCTTTATTAAACAGTAGGGCCAGATGGTATTGCCGCTGAACAAATTAAATATGCTAATGGTCGCCTTCATATCTTGCTTTCATGTTTGTTTACAGCTGCTCACGTTCATGGTTATTTACCGTCTCGTATGTTGGACACTATTTTGGTGCCTATTGTTAAAAACAAAACTGGTGATGTCACCGACGCAAGTAATTACCGTCCTATAGCCATTGCTACCGTCATCTCGAAACTATATGAAATTATGATACTCAGTAAATGTGATAATTCTCTTAGCACCACTGATTACCAATTTGGGTTTAAAGAAAGACACTCTACCGACATGTGTGTCTTTTTACTTAAAGAAATTATTGACTTTTATAACCGTCACAATACGCCTGTGTTTCTGTGTTTTTTAGATGCCACTAAGGCTTTTGATCGAGTGAACCACTGGACACTTTTTCGTAAATTGCTTGACAGAAATGTACCTATTTTCATCGTCAGAATTTTAGTTTATTGGTATCGGCATCAACGATTTTGTATCAGATGGGGATCCGTCTTGTCTGAGCAATTTCCTATAAGTAATGGTGTTAGACAAGGTGGCATTCTATCGCCTCGTCTTTTTACAGTGTATATCGATAGTTTAAGTAGCTCGCTTACTGGGACTAAGATTGGCTGTCACCTTGGAGGTAAATGTCTTAACCATCTCGTGTATGCTGATGATATTGTTTTGATATGTCCGTCAGTTAAATGTCTCAACAGTCTTGTAAAAACGTGTTGTAAATATGCTATGAAGCACGATATTATTTTCAATCCCAAGAAGACTAAATGCCTGTCTATCATGCCACCAAGATGTAATATTTCAAACATTCCTCAGGTGAAGCTTAACAATACAGTGCTCCCATTTGTAAACAAGCATTCGTATTTAGGTGTTATTTTTAATTCTGACGGTAATGACAATGACGATATCAGACGTCAAATGAGATCATTTTATGCCAAGGCTAACACTCTTATTCGTAATTTTTGGAATTGTTCATATTCTGTTAAATGTACTTTATTTCAAGCGTATTGTTCGTCAATGTATTGTTCGCATATTTGGAGTGTTTATACCAGTAAGTGTTTTAATGATGTACGAGTTGCGTACAATAATGCTTTTAGAATTTTACTTGGTATCAAGAGGCGTGTTAGTATTTCTAACATGTTTGTTCGTAGTTTCATTATGACTTTTGAAAGTAAGCAGCGTATTCTGAAATCTAAATTTTATTTTAGACTTAAAGCGAGTAATAATATTTTGATTGCTGCATCGTTGTCAGATTTTGTCATTTTTAATAGTAAATTTTGGAGAAGATTCTTTATTGAATGTTTTTAAATGTGTACTGTAAATTAGTCTTTTTGTGTCTGTTTTTATGTTGTTCGTGCAATTTATTTTGTTTATGAGCTTGCTCTCGAAATAAAACTATTATTATTATTATTATTATTAAACATTTTTTTTATGTCGGTGTCCTACTTGAAAAAACAAAGTGAAACAACATTGACCAAGTCTGTGTTTGTGACTCGATGAATTGCAAAAGATTGAAAAATGTTTGTTTTTGTACATTTGACATTTGCCTTTTTGCAATATTATGCAAATATACCTAGCAATAAGACCACACCCATACCAACAGCCAAATAAAGTTTTCTGCCATTGGTGCTATGTTACACAACTGGCCCTAGCAACCATGACCACACCCTTAGCAACAATCAAATGAAATTGTATATTGCAAAGTTCACAGCGATTAATAAGCAAGTGGATAAACATTCAAACAAATGTATGCAAATGTGCCTGGCAAAACGACCATGTTCATAGCAACAGCCAAATGGTGTACATTGTAAAGATGAAAACAGGGATTAATAGGTAAGTGGATAAACATTCAAAAAAAGTATGCAAATATGCCTAGCAACAAGACCATGTCCTTAGTAACAGCCAAATGGTTGTGTATACATGTATTGCAAATATGACAACAGGGATTAATCAAGTATGAAGGATTTCTTTATTTTAATAACAGAACATACCTCTGTTTATCCCTGGAGTCGTCATCTTAAACTTCCAGTCAATCAAAGAATTTGTGTATATTGCAAGAATACCACAATATTGTAGAAAATGAATTTACCTTTCTATTTGTATGTCCTATATACATGAACACTATTAGAGACAAGTTCTTTCCATCACCGACACGTACATATGAACAGAAGCATATTGAAGTCCTCTCCTGTACAAATAAACCTGCTCTTTCTTAACTATAATTGCATTGGGCTTTCAAATGGAGAGATTCTCTTCAAGTTAATTGTAACAAGGGTTCATGTACTTTATTCATTTGTATGTAATTATTTACCATTAGTACAGTTGTCAAAATGCTTTTCAGTCACTGCCCACCTCCATCCTTGTATTTACTTTGTAATTATATGTACAATGAGCAAAAGACCTGTTTGAACATACTGAACTGAATTAAAACTTTAAGTTGCGTGTATCCTCGTGATGTTTCAGAGTGCTAATGCGATTAAACCCTTTACCACACTCTTTACAAACAAATGGTCTTTTATTTTTTGTGTATTGTCATGTGATGTTTCAGAGTGCAATTATGATTAAACCCTTTACCACACACTTTACATATAAAGGGTCTTTCATTTGCGTGTAGCATCATGTGCTGTTTCAGATTACCATTTCGAGTAAACCCTTTACCACATTTTGTACATAGAAATGATCTTTTATTTGTGTGTATCCTCATGTGATTGTTCAGAGTTCTATACTGATTAAACCCTTTACCACAATCTTTACATACAAATGATCTTTCATTTGTATGTATTCTCATGTGTTCAATTAGATGACAACGGCGATTAAACCTTTTACCACATTCTTTACATACAAATGGTCTTTCATTTGTGTGTATTTTGATGTGCTCTTTCAGCATGCTATTTTGAGCAAATCCTTTTCCACACTCTTTACATACATATGGTCTTTCATTTGTGTGTACTGTCATGTGACGCTTCAGAGTGAAATTATGATTAAATCCTTTACCACATTCTTTACATACAAATGGTCTTTCATTTGTGTGTACCTTCATGTGCTCTTTCAGCATGCTATTTTGAGCAAATCCTTTTCCACACTCTTTACACATAAAGGGTCTTTCTTCGGTGTGTATTGTCATGTGACGTTTCAGATTACCGCTCTGTGTAAACCCTTTCCCACACTCTTTACACATAAAGGGTCTTTCATTTGTGTGTGTTTTCATGTGTACAGTTAGATGACTATTGTCAATAAACCCTTTGCCACACTCTTTACATACAAATGGTCTTTCATTTGTGTGTATTGTCATGTGACGTTGCAGATTACCACTCTGAATAAACCCTTTGCCACACTCATTACATACATATGGTCTTTCATTTGTGTGTATTTTCATGTGTCTCTTCAGTTGTCTATGGTGCTTGAACCCTTTCCCACACTTTTTACATACAAATGATATTTCATTAGAAATCTTCTCTCTTGTTCTTTCTGTATCACCACAGTTATATTTCTCAGCATTGTGTTCATGCTCATCTTCCGCATTCATAGCACAAGAAAAAGCCACTTGCTGTATCCCTATAGGAAAGGTGTTTTCACTAATACAATGTCCATGGACTCCTGTAGACATGCTACATTCTGCATTTTCCAATGTGGTTAATTGTTTAGTTGCTGTGTTATTGTCTGGGTCTTCAGCTGTGGTCAGTTGTTCAGTTGCTGTGTTATAGTCTGGGTTTTCAGCTGTGGTCAGTTGTTCAGTTTCCTTGTTATATTCTGTGCCTTCCACTTCAGTTAGTTGTTTAGTTGCCTTGTGATAGTGTGGGTCTTCCATTGTGGTTAGTTGCTTAGTTGCCATGTTATAGTCTGTGTCTTCCACTTTGGTTACTTGTTTAATTGTGTTGTTATATTCTGGATCTTCCACTATGGTTAGTTTATTAGTTGCCCTGTGATAGTCTGGGTCTTCCACTGTCGTTAGTTGGTGAGTTGTTTTACTATTAACAGTTTGGACAGGGTATAGAAAGTCTTCACTTGCTACTTTCCAATAATTTTGTTCAGTGTCAATGTCATGGTCATGTTGTATCACAGCATCTTCTAATTTTATTGACATATACTCCTGCACTGTGTCATTGGAAAAGATATTTTCTGCAACAATACTTCCTGTGGTTTCAACCTTGACTTGGAAAGATTTATCAGTCTCAAATACATCTGTTGGTTCAGGTTTGATGTTTATTCTTAATTCATCATCATAACCCTGTTTGTTCTTATCTTCCTGTTTCACCATTACATCCTCTCTGTCCTGTCTCTGTTCTTCATTAGAACAGAAAGGTGATTCCACTGTACTGCACATAGTACTATTTTCCTGACTAGTGCAATGCAGCTCATTGTACTCGGAATATTCCTGCTTCACCATCACATCCTTTCTGTCCTGTCTCTGCTCTTCATCTTTCACTAAGATTTGTTCATTTGAACTGATACATGATTCAAGCACATTACACACAATATCACTCTTCTGATGACTGCATGGCAGATAGATGTTCTCAGAATCTTCTTGCTTGACATGAATCTCCTCCATGTCTTGTGAATACCCGTACCATCCAAGAATCAGATATCTGTTTGAGAAAAATGAGTGTGGAGGTGTAAATCATAACAATAGTGTGTAGAAACTAGACTGTAATGAGACTTTTCTCCTGAGAACTCAAGGCATTCACAAATAAATCAGTTAATTTACCCAAATAAATATAAACTACATTGTATAACAGTGGGCAAGTGGGACATCAGAAAAAAGCTCACAGCTAGTCTGTTCCTTATTATACAAAATGCAGAGTTGAAATTATAATGTTTTGTACAATATTTACTGCCATACAGGATAGACAGTGGAAGTTGTCGGAATACTGTATAAAAGATTGGTTATGTTAGCCTATTGATTTGTAATCAAACTCTGGACTATTTTCATAGAGGTAGAAGGTGATTCTATGAATAAATTAAAAAAAGTGAATAAATTAATGATTGAAAAATAATAGCGACCTGCACAAGTTACACTCACTTCCCCACAGTGACCGACAGTGGACCGCAACCCGTACAATTAGTTATACTCCCAGGCCTGCAGTAACCTGCAGCAGCCCACCACCTGCACAAAGTGACTCGCAGTGTACCCCACAACCCACACAATAGTTATACCCATAAATGTCAAGTAAACATTGTTAGTATACCTACCCCAGACGTTTTGCGATATACAGCTATATGTTACTGAATGTAGTTCTAAAACAGAAAACAGAGAGCGAAGAACATACGCGAGTTCAAACGATATAACAATTAACACCATAGAGATCATGAAAGAGCGCCATCATGCAGTGACCTCAGTTGAACCATGCTCAACATGACAAGCAACAAGGGTGCGTTTCATCATATAATTCTTTATTACTTAACAACATGCTGTGGAAAGCATGGTATAGTAAATACAATACAATACAAGACAAAATACAATACACATTACTTGTCTGCTGAGGATATCTTTCGAGATGTATCTAAAAGGAATTTGGCAAAAGGAAGTTTATCATAGGGTAGGGCACGTACTATTTGTTAGATCGTTGTTTTCCTTGTCAGTGCACGCATCATTTAAAAAACCCCGGGCCCGTGTTGGTCTTTTTTTCCGTGTTTGTCCAGCCCATGCTGTCTGCAGATCTGGGGGAAATACAAAAATAATGCTCCCTACATCAGTGAAGACAACTGCAGAGTCAATCATGAACAAGCAAATAACATCTGCCCCCACATATACACTTGCTTTAAAGTACTGAATAAAAAGAACAGTATTAAACTGCCATAAATAGTAGACTGATTGACAGCTTTGTTGAATTGCATTATCCTGACCGAAATTTTTTTTTTTGACCTTATCACATACAAGAAAATCAAGGAAAATGTTGCCATATGTTGATGGCTGATATTCAATTGCCAAATATATACCAAATTTTACCCTGACCTCAAGAAAAATCGTACAATGAATTGAGGTAATGAATAGATTGATTTCACAAACTTAATTAGTCTCGGCATGGATCTATTATCTCAATATAGATCCATGGTCTCAGTTATACACAGCTTCTTGCCGCAGGGAGCTCAGCCTATACAAGGACCCCCCCTCCCAAAACGAGATATATGAGTGCCAGTGGCATTGTAGCACAACCGTATTTGGATGTTGCTATGGACATGGTCTTATTGCTATGGATATTTGCATACATTTTTGGAATCTTTATCAACCTGCCTATCCTTCCCACTTTTCATCTTTGAAAATATAAATCATCATTAAGCTGTTGCTATGGGTGTGGCCCTGTAGCTTGGCATATTTGCATACAGTTTAAAAAAATCTTTACTCATTTACCGACCCATCCCTGTTGTTATCTTTATACTATGCATCATCATCATTTTACTTGCTTAGGACGTGATCATGGTCGCTAGGGCCAATTGTGTCAAAATGTTTTCAACAATAACTGTAAAATTATACCTCGAGAACATCCCCACCAAGTTTCACCATGAAGTTTCAAGATATATGTTTTGGACCAGAATTTATATTTTTTGACCTAATTAGCATATTGCTGATGGGATCATCACATTATGAAAATAGCTTCTTCTACACATCCCCAGATGCATCCCTATTACATAGTAACTTTTAGTCAAATCTGCTAAGCACTTTTGGAACTATATATTTTTGACAAAAAAGACACATTTTTAGACCTCATTAGCATATCACTGATGGGATCATCATGTTATGAAGAATTCTTAATCTAAATCCCCCTAACAATGCTCCCGTCAAATTTCACCCAATCTGCTGATTAGTTTTGGAATTATACTAATTCATAGATTTTTGACCAAAAAGGCACCTCACTGATGGGATCATCATGTCATGAACAATACTTAAATCTAAACTCTACTAAGAACATTCCCATCATATTTCAACCCAATCTGCCAAAAATACATATTGTTATACCTAATTTGCATATCACTGATTGAATCATCATGTCATGAACACTTCTTAATCTAAATACCTCGAAGAACATTCGAACCAAATTTCAGATGGGTCTGCTAAGTAGTTTTGGAGTTTAAGTTTGTTGACAAAAAAAAATACATTTCTTGACCCAAATCACACAGTCACACAATATCATTTTGATTTGAACAAATTTCCAACTAGACACCCAAGGTAATACATCCATCAAATATCATTGCAATTTGTCCAGCGGTGTCTGAGTTTAAGTTGTTCACACACACACACACACACACACACACACACACACACACACACACACTTTGCCATGTCTATAGCACTACTGAACCTTCTCAGTTCAGTTGCACTAAAAATGTTTTCTACAATTCTTGTTGATGTAATTTAACAAGTTATTTGCATAATCAATGATTTTATTGTAATATTAAATATTTCATTTGTTTATGTGTGGCAAAATGTTGTCAGTGTGTTTTTCTTAGAAACAGAAACTGTATTTTTCATTGCCTTTATTTGTATTAACTTAAAGAGACTTCACATTACTTCACATCATTATCTAACAAAAGACAAAACAAAGTACACACTCTAACTTTAATTTGTTTTATTTAAAAAACAGTAGCAAGTTGGTAACCCTGTAGGACTGCTTAGCACTTTTACACAGAGAATAAGTTATTATTATTATCATCAAGAACAGTATAATGGTATTAGAAGCTCTTCTGGACGTGGCCTGTACTGTTAATTAATAATAATAATAATAACAATAATAAATAAGCACTTGAATTATAGAGTGCCATATATCCAGAAAGTGTTAGGCACGTTTAATACAGGAACTATTAAAATGAGACTGATCAAGAAAAAAGTTTAATTTTCTGTAATTATTAATGTGGGTCTTCTTGCTAGACATACATTCTTTGAAGATTCATTCCCATGCCTTCCTATCCATGGTGTTAATGTTATACCTGCTATATACACCATCATTTAATGTTACTACCTTTTTTCTCGGCATATCTGAATACAATTTCGCAATGCTCATTCATTTACCTTCCCATCACCAGTGTTATTTTGGCATTATATGTCATGTTGCTATGGGCATGGTCTTGTTGCTAAGGGCATTTGCATATTTAAAAATGTTTATTCACTTGCCTACCTATCCCTGTTGCTATAATTGTCAAGAAACCTATCATTTGACTGTTGCTAAGGGCGGTCATGTTGTTAGGGCCAATTACATAATTATGACACATTCATAATTTGCACACTAACACTTTCAGAATCATAACCAAATTTCATCACCAGTAGTTTGAGGTAAAGCTCAACACCAAAATCATTCGCATCATCCACACAGGGTTCGTACACTTAAAGCAAAACAAAATTCCAGGACTTTCCAGGGGTTTTTCGTCAGTTTTCCAGGGGTATTCATATTGATTTTGGCCATTTTCCAGGGGTGTTGACACTAAAGTAATGACTAATTAAAAAAAAATGTGCACTGCTACTCCATTTGAAAAAAAAAATTGCTGCAGGACTGACAGTAGAAAGAAAAAATTGCTGTCACTCTGACTGGAAAAAAAAAATTGCTCCATACCCCCCCCCCCGAAATCAAATGGTTCTCTCCTAAGTAGCCGTTTCGTCAAGCTAGTACACTGATCGTGTATGATTGAATCGCAGCATTCGTCAGTCTAATTCAGACATATACAGAAAAATAAATAATTTTTTTCTTCAAAATTTTGAATGAAAACGTCATTTACGTTACGAAATTTCGAGCTATGAATAACTGAATACATTCATCGCTTGCGTCTCGATGTTTATGTCCTGATGCCACGAGTTGCGGAACATCGCGATTTCTCAACTCAACTTGACCACTGACGAATGTTACTGTACCGAAAACATAAAACAGTAGTTTATTCTTTTAGAACATGTAACACAAATACCCATTTATCGACGACATAAAAGTCAAAACCGTACTTCCACAACCCGGAAATTCAACTGCACTTCCATAGGCCGTAGTATTGCCATGCCTGAGTTTCTAGTAGTAGTATGTCGGACTCGTGCGCCGAACTTGTAACACTTTCTAGTCGTGGTTGATGATGCTTTGATACTCGCTACAATGTTACGATAATCTTGTTAACAGACCCACTGTTACCCCTGGCCGGGACTGTTACAATATCATGTCCCTGAAATGGCGACTGGGAGATGGAGTAGCAATATGCAAGATCGAAACAAACACTGCGGTGCCCATTCAACTACGCATAGGCACGGTCTGTGGGGCAAAGTGTCTCGTGGAACGATCGTTTTGACTGTCTGGGTCTAATCATCGTGAATTTTGATTCACCACCGTGGCGAAAGACTTTGAAAATATTTTCGACATTTTACATTTACGAGATTCAGAATCATATGAATGGGTGGCTCGAGCACAGACATGACGATCGTCAATATTAATTGATCGATTGGTCATGATCATTTTCCAGGGTTTTCCAGGGGTAGGGCACATTTTCCAGGGTTTTCCAGGGTTTTCCAGGGAGGGTTTGAAATTCCAGGGTTTTCCAGGGTTTTCCAGGACCGTACGAACCCTGTCCACAAGACAGACAGACAGACAGACAGGCATTTTACAATGAACCAAAGTGTAGTTCAGTTTTCAAGTTAGGTAGGCACAGTTTCCAAGCAACCTCACGGAGAGCTTGGTTTCGGTACCATTCACACACAATTGTTACATTATGTTAAGTACCACATAAAAATTCTTATGGTTTAATTAGATCAATAAAACAATAATTTCTGTATACTCTTTTTGCATGACTGGCATTTCAACTAAAAAATCATGGATTTTTAGCCCTAATTTGCGTATTTCTAAAGGGATCATCATGTAATTAATATCACCAGATCTGTACATCCCCAGAAACATCCCTCTGAAATTACAGCCAAAACAACACAGTTCTTTTGGAATTATAGACTTTTGACTAAAGACACATTTTCAACCCTAATTTGCATATCATCGATGGGATCAATCGGCCAGGCAGTTTTTGACTTTAAGTCATTTACACACACACACACACACACACACACACACACATATATAGATATTTCTCAATGACTATAGCACTACTGAACCTAATTCAGTTGTGCTGAAGAACTTTGTAAAAACATCTTGATTATCTGGAAAAAAGCAACTGTACGCAAGTTAAAATGGCAAGAGATGCATATTAAAACAAAATAAGGTCAGATAAATAGTGAACAAGTCAATACCAACTTATTTATAGGCCATAGGCCTGTTAAAAAGGTGAGTTTTAAGATTGGTCTTAAAAGACTTCACTGTTTTACATTTCTGTGTATCTGCAGGCAAGGAATTCCATAATTTTGGGGTGACGCAAGAAAAAGCGTGATCTCCACATGACTTCAGTCGGGTTGACATTTCTGTGAGGAGGTACTTTCCACCAGATCGAAGATTACGAGATGGCTGATGTAGAGAGATGAGGTTGCAGATGTAGTCAGGGGCGATACCATGAACAGCTTGGAAGGTCAAGAGAAGAATCTTAAATTCAATCCTCTGTTGTATTGGTAACCAGTGAAGTGTACAGTGTTTCTGTGATTCTTTCATACTTCCTGGTCTTTGTGACGAGATGTGCAGTGTTCTGAACTAGCTGAAGTTTCTTTATACTAGCTTGGGATATGTAAAATAGGAGACTGTTTCCGAAATCCAGCTTTCACATTACAAAGGATATGAATAAGATGTACAGTTGCTTCCTGTGTCAAGTACTTCCTGATTTTTCCAATATTTCTGATGTGATAGTATGATACTTGATTCACATGATCTTTCATACTCATTATTCTGTTCAAGGTAGCTCCAAGGTCTCGTACTTTCACAGCAGGATCTAGGAGTGATTTCACTATCGATAGCATTGGTATTTGGAAAGTTGATCTTTGACAGAGTCTTGGGTGATCCAAAGAAAATAACTTCTGTTTTGTCTGAGTTGAGTTTCAATAAGTTGCAGTTCATCCATTTGTGGATTTCTGTTACAGTTGATTCCATAAGCTGAATAGTGTTATGCATGCCTTCTGAATTTAAAGCACTTGTACAATTGGGTATTATCAGAATACAATTGAAAGTCAACCTGGTAATTACGGATGACATTTCAAAGAGGTGAATTTGTGTATATTGCAAGAATACCACAGATACAAACATTGTAGAAAAAGAATTTCACTTTCTATTTGTATGTTATATATACAAAGACATTAGAGATGAGTTCTTTCGATCACTGAGAAAACAAACATATGAACATAAGCTTACTGAAGTCCTCCCCTTTAAAAATAAAACTGTTATTTTGCAACTATCATTGTATTTATTAAAGGCTTTCAAATGGAGAGATTCTCTTTAAGTTGTAACAAGGGTTAATCCTATTTTACTTGTATTCATGTACTATATTCATTTCTATATTTATTTACCATTAGGGTAATTGTCAAAATGCTTTACAGTCACTGTCCATCTCCATCTTTGTATTTACTTTGTAATTATATGTACGGTGGGCAGAGGCCCTGTTACTGAAAATAAATTAACTGAAGTGTTATTTGTGTGTACCCTCATGTGATCTTTCAGGGTTCTATTACGATTAAATCCTTTACCACACTCTTTACATACAAATTGTCTTTCATTTGTGTGAATTATCATGTGATCCTTTAGGTATCTACTTTGAGTGAATCCTTTACCACATTCTTTACATAGAAAGAGTGTATCATTTGTGTGTACCCCCTTGTGTTTCTTAAGGTCACAGCTTTGCTTAAACCCTTTACCACACTCTTTACATACAAATGGTCTTTCATTTGTGTGTACCCTCATGTGTTCAGTTAGATGACTTTGGCGAGTAAGCCTTTTACCACACTCTTTACATACAAATGGTCTTTCATTTGTGTGTATTTTCATGTGTTCATTTAGATGACTTTGGCGACTAAACCCTTTATCACACTCTTTACATACAAATGGTCTTTCATTAGTGTGCATTTTCATGTGTTCATTTAGATGACTATTTCGATTAAATGCTTTACCACACTCTTTACACACAAATGGTCTTTCATTTGTGTGTATTTTCATGTGTTCATTTAGACGACTACTGCGATTAAACCCTTTACCACATTCTTTACATACAAATGGTCTTTCAGTTGTGTGTATTTTCATGTGTTCATTTAAACGACTACTGCGACTAAACCCTTTACCACATTCTTTACATACAAACGGTCTTTCAGTTGTGTGTATTATTATGTGATCCTTAAGTGTGCTATTTTGATTAAACCTTTTACCACATTCTTTACATACAAATGGTCTTTCATTTGTGTGTATCCTCACATGATCTTTCAGAGTGCTATTATGATTAAACCCTTTGCCACACTCTTTACATACAAATGGTCTTTCATTTGTGTGTATTTTCATGTGTCTCTTCAGTTGTCTATGGTGCTTGAACCCTTTCCCACACTCTTTACATACAAATAATATTTCATTAGAAATCTCTCTTGTTCTTTCTTTATTACCACAGTTACATTTCTCAGCATTATATTCATGCTCATCTTCTGTATCCATAGCACAAGCAAAAGCCACTTGCTGTATCCCTATAGGAAATGTGTTTTCACTAATACAATGTCCATGAACTCCTGTAGACATGTTACATTCTGGGTTTTGCATTGTGGTTAATTGTTTAGTTGCTGTGCTATTGTCTATGTCTTCAACTGTGGTCAGTTGTTCAGTTTCCTTGTTATATTCTTTCCCTTCCACTTCAGTTAGTTGTTTAGTTGTCTTGTTATAGTCTGGGTCATATACTGTGGTTAGTTGCTTAGCTTCCTTGTTACAGTCTGTCTCTTCCACAGTGGTGAGTTGTTTAGTTGAATTGTTATCATCTGGGTCTTCCACAGTGGTGAGTTCTTTAGTAGCCATGTTATCATCTGGGTTTTCCACAGTGGTGAGTCGTTTAGTTGCCTTATTATCATCTAAGTCTTCCACAGTGGTTAGTTTATTAGTTGCCTTGTGATAGTCTTGGCCTTCCACTGTTGTTAGTTGGCGAGTTGTTTTACTATTAACAGTTTGGACAGGGTATAAAACATCTTCACTTGCTACTTTCCAATAATTTTGTTCAGTGTCAATGTCATGGCCATGTCGTATCACAGCATCTTCCAATTTTATCGGCATATCCTCCTTCACAGTGCCATTGGAAAAGATATTTTCTGCAACAATACTTCCTGTGGTGTCAACCTTGACTTGGAAAGGTTTATCAGTCTCAAATACATCTGTTGGTTCAGGTTTGATGTTTATTCTTAATTCATCATCATAACCCTGTTTGTTCTTATCTTCCTGTTTCACCATTACATCCTCTCTGTCACGTCTCCGTTCTACATTAGAACAGAAAGGTGATTCTACTGTACTACACATAAAACTATTTTCCTGATTACTGCAAGGCAGCTCACTATACTCAGAATATTCCTGCTTCACCATCACATCCTTTCTGTCCCGTCTCTGCTCTTCATCTTTCACTAAGATTTGTTCATTTGAAGAGATACATGATTCAAGCACATTACACAGAATATCACTCTCCTGAAGACTGCATGGCAGATATGTGTTCTCTGACTCTTCTTGCTTGACACGAATCGCATCCATGTCTTGTGGACACCTCTGTCATCTAAGAGTTGGGTATCTGAGTGATAAAGCAAAAACAAAACAGACTAAAGTTATTTTTGAGACTAAAATCATTTTTGAGATATCATTTATTTTCCTGCAGAACAAAACTGTACATGGAGTGGTAAAATTTGTCAGCAAATTCCAACATAGTTCTTTAAAGGTCTTTTAAACTGTTGACTTCTGTTATGTAAAAGTGCATTATCACATTTGTAAATATAGGCAACAAACACTACTTAGTGATAAGAAAGATGATAAACCCCACTTGCTTGAAAATCCTAGAATGTGTTGTTTGTTCTGTCACAGAATAGAGAGAGAGAGAGAGAGAGAGAGAGAGAGAGAGAGAGAGAGAGAGAGAGAGAGAGAGAGAGAGAGAGAGAGAGAGAGAGAGAGATTAAGGCATACACAAACACATTAGCATGGCAGTCACCAATCTCATTAAAATCTGATGTGCAGCTAGATGCCATTGATTTACCTCTATGTCCATCATTTTGTGTTGTTTGTTTTGTTCCGAGTGATTGCTGCCTTCCCACACCTGAACCTGTGTAAATCACAATCGTGTTTGAATCTTGTGCTTTCGATTGGCCAATCAAGCTGAGTGTAACGTTCGCAGCTGCACACACTGGAGAAATTGAAGTGTGCTGATTGGTTGTGAAAACCACACAATATTGTCAACATTCAATGGGATTGTCTATTACACAGGTTCAGCAGTGGGAAGGTGGTGATCACTCGGAACAAAACAAACGACACAAAACCCTGGAAATATAGACGTAAATAATGGCATCCAGTTGCTTTCACCATATTAGATTTTAATCAGATTGGGCAGTCACCCACCTCATCACTGAATACACGCTTTAGAACTTATTGTGGCGAAGGTGCAAGAAATGTTCAAATGTACTTGGTAAATGACCACTCCTGATGATTAAAGGCCGAGTCTGCCAACAGGCGCCGGTCACCAGAACGTCGTGCTAGAACCTGGCGCCTGTCACCAGCGGACAGGCGTGACCTTTGACCCAGGCTTTTGACGTCCCTTACGACGTGTTTCGGTGTCAAATACACGTTCTTATTACCTTTGAATAGCTGATTGCTCAAACATTATACTAGTTCTCAAAACTGTTAACTTACGTGTGATAGCTCCTGTTTTTTCCAACAACCGGGCGTACACATGTGTACACCGTCACGTTAAAGTTATGGCCGCATGTACTGGCGCACATATTGACTTGTTGTTCTTACGTAGACGTGTTGTTCTCAACTTGTCATGATACATGTAGGTTGAAACATATCAGCGAACGTTATGTAACCCTCAGACCACTACTAGTGTAACCACAGTCCCGTCATGTAAGTTTCATGCTTGCTCACGATTTAGACATGTTTTGAAAGTTCTGTGTATCCAGGGTACGAAGGCAATCATTTTCAAAGATAACCAGAGCGTGTTTTTCAATACACATCAAATTGATTCCATAAAAATCCCGAACCTGTCACCAGCACGTCCACTGCGGCCGAGTCTGCTGACAGGCGCCGGTCACGAGACACTCCGATGATGAAATTGGTTCAAATCATGAGCAAAATATTTCGTGGCCCTCCTTTCAGCCCATCAGATTGTCCCCCCCCCCCCCCGCCATAAATTCTGACTGCAGCCTTATCATTATGACATTAGTTGACCTCTTGGTTTTACATCGGGTAGTCCATGCATTTTACTCATCTCCCCAAATAATACATATCCACGGTTAGTCCTGCTTACAGACGGTGCACGAGTCTATAATAGGAGGGACAATTGTCAGAATCGAGTCCCGGATTACCCCGTATGCAAGCAAGACTAATCCACGGTAGGACCATGGATGTATTAGTGATACTAATACATCCATGGTAGGACTGAATCTCCCGTTGTACCATGGACGTATCATGTGGGTGATACTACCATTATTATTACTAGTTGTGGTCAGTCGAGACCCCCCCCCCCCCCCCCCCCCCCCCGCACTATGGCGGGTAATAATAGGATTGCGATTCACTTCGTCCCATTTTCAACTCGTCCCATTTCAACTCGCCCCAATTTCAACTCGCCCCATTTTCAACTCGCCCCATTTTTAACTCGTCCCATTTTCAACTCGCCCCAACAACACTAGGAAACGTTTATAAATCGAAACGATACATGGACTCGAAGTACGGGGACCGAAAAATTTACATGATTTTACCTATGTTGCCAATTGAAGCGTAGCAAATGTAACATTTCATAGCAGAAAGTGGTGTGGGTTTTGGCTAAGTGTTTTCTAGATCTACAACTTATACTAGCACAACAACTTTCCTCAATCATGGAATATCACTTTTCACATTAGGACTTAATTTTTACAACCCAAATAAGAAAAAATAATGATAATAACCAGGGAGAATATTAGTTACTGACACGCTTACGACTTCCGCGCGTACGGGTTTTGGAGACGTATCTCCTTAACGCTACTAAATATTGTAGTATGTGTTTACAGCGCAAGTGGTACTTCATTAGTGGAATACGAGATACCACAGACCCTCCAAACTGAGTACTGCTAGCTTCGATTTCATATATACACAGGTAAATTATATTGTAAAGAGTTGGGGCGAGTTGAAAATGGGGCGAGTTGAAATTGGGGCGAGTTGAAAATTGGACGAGTTGAGTGGGACGAGTTGAAATGGGACGAGTTGAAATTGGGACGAAGTGATCCGTCACCTAATAATAGCATAATATCAATAATTGATTCATATCTATCTATGAAGTTATAAGTATCATTACTAATACTAATGATATCAATCATCGGGTAGTAACTACACAGGACCCGAATATATACAATGTAACTAGGCCGTATAAGGTAAACGGATCCAAGTAAACATTGCTATACAATGCTACGTATACGGTATGATTGCGATTCACTTCGTCCCATTTTCAACTCGTCCCATTTCAACTCGCCCCAATTTCAACTCGCCCCATTTTCAACTCGCCCCATTTTTAACTCGTCCCATTTTCAACTCGCCCCAACAACACTAGGAAACGTTTATAAATCTAAACGATACATGGACTCGAAGTACGGAGACCGAAACATTTACATGATTTTACCTACGTAGGCAGTCGAAGCGTAGCAAATGTAACATTTCGTAGCAGAAAGTGGTGTGGGTTTTGGCTAAGTGTTTGGTAGATCTAGAACTTATACTAGCACAACAACTTTAAATTTCCTCAGTCATGGAATATCACTTTTCACATTAGGACTTAATGTTTACAACCCAAATAAGAAATAATAATGATAATAACCAGGGAGAATATTAGTGACTGACACGCTTACGACTTCCGCGCGTACGGGTTTTGGAGACGTGTCTCCTCTCCCTAGTTAACGCAACTAAGTACTGTAGTATGTGTTTACAGCGTAAGTGGTAGGTACTTCATTAGTGGAATACGAGATACCACAGACCCTCCAAACTGAGTACTACTAGCTTCGATTTCATATATGCACAGGTAAATTATATTGCAAGAGTTGGGGCGAGTTGAAAATGGGGCGAGTTGAAATTGGGGCGAGTTGAAAATTGGACGAGTTGAGTGGGACGAGTTGGAATGGGACGAGTTGAAATTGGGACGAGTTGATCCGTCACCTACGGTATACCTACCCCTGATAAGTAGATGTTCTGCAATATATAGTTACAACATTTCGAAGACCGGTGACAGCGAAGATGACACAGGGTCTAACGGCATACCTATACCCCACAAGGCTAGGCTCAGGATACTCCTCCCGGCTGGACACCCTCCAAGCTCAGGATGCATACAAATTCCGCATACACATTCATCGCATACAAATTTTCGCATACACATATTGTTCGCGCATGTGTAGTGACAGGTAAACGTAGAAACGTAGATGGCGTTCTCCATGTGCGCAGGGAAGTACTGACAAGATCGTTGCATGGTCATATCATTGAAGATGGATGTTGGTGTATGTCATAGACTTGACGAGCTGGAGCAAAAAGTTCGGCTTTGTAGGAGCTGTTGCTCCAGCAGACCCAAGTTCATGTCTTATCACTGCCCTCTTTGCCCCCAACATGTGTTCCGGCCTAGTCGGCTAAGGAAAGTTAAAGCGCACCTCAGGACAGGTCACTGGAATATTAGGATTCCTACAAGTGACGGTAAGTCAATATTATCAATACACAGGCGTTCGGAACTACAGTAGTCGCGCTTGTCAGGCAGGAGACACTGCATAAAAAAATTCTGGTTTTTATTTTGAATCGATTTTATTCCTTTTAATCAGTAAACTGGACCTTTAGCTTTAGGACATAACATTAATAAATCTTACCATTATTAATATGTGACGACATAACTGCAATAATTGTAGCGTCTTGCTGCGGTTTTGAGGTTTTTTTTCGTCTGTTTTGGTGACTTTTTAAGTTTTAGCTTTAACCTAACCGTTAGGTGCGGGTTAAACACTAAAACTTAAAAAAGTCACCAAAACAGACGAAAAAACCATCAAAACCGCAACAAGACGCTACAATTATTACAGCTAGTGACGACAGAACATTTTCACGGCAAAGTAGCCACTGCGTACCGTGTACGGAGTGCCTGTGGGGTAAGAGCTTAGAGTGCTTGTTTGGTGGTGGGGTGCCACGGTTGGAGGATTTTAGGGGAAAAAAACATTTCCTGTAGGGTGGAGAATAATTTGAAGAAAAAAATATGTTGTGATTTGCTAAAATATGCCTACGGTAGACTCGTTCGAATACAATATCGTTACATGATATAGTCTAGCTAGTCAAAGTCGAACGTTACTCTATGAAATTTTTAATTTTTTAAAATCCATCAACAGCCACTCTCACAGTCATTAACATCATGTCTTTTGTTAATAAATGACAAAGTTCTAACGAATAACAGCCCCCCCCCATAAAGTTATTGTTTATTATGAAATGCAATTGTCCAAATATGGTATATTTATACACTGATTGGATGAACAACTTCTGAGGTGATTGAGATGACTTTGACCATACTGTTCTAGTGAGGACAGTATAGTCATAACTAGTACAGTTGGCATAATAAAAGTTTAGTTTAAACATGATATAGGCACATAATAAAAGTTTAGTTTAAACATGATATAGGCACATAATAAAAGTTTAGTTTAAACATGATATAGGCACATAATAAAAGTTTAGAGGGTCTGTGGTGTGACTCTATGGCAATATGATTATATAAGCAGAGAAGAATTGGGGGTATAATGAGTGAAGTAACCCACAATCCTTGATTTTTACAGAGAGAGACACACACAAACACATACATCATGTACTTACAAACCAAGTGGCTAAAGAAGGCATGGATAATATACAAACTGACCCATGGTTATCCATACTCTGTTTCCTTAGGTCTAATGTTTTCCACTAAATGTCATTTACCACATGAAGGAATGGAGGGAGGGCATTTCCATTGCCCCCATTGCCTGAGGCACCTCCGTAGACGAATAGACACCGTCAAACACATCGAGAAATGCTCACGGTTTGTATAAAATTTTTCCACCTTAAAACACAATGAAATTATCCAACTTTGTTTTTTGCAATCAAAAGACGCATGCATTTCCCCCTATGTAATTTTTTGCTACATATAATTGTATCTGTATGAGAAAGCAAGTACATTATTCTATTGTCAGGGATTTCAGTGACTGTTACCCTTCACACCCCGTTATGTAATCATTTGTGCTACAGTTACAATTGGCATTATTTTTGGTGCAAAAACCCTAAAAATTCTTCTTTTCCAAAACTACTGCATCTATTGAGCTGAAATTTGGTAGGTGACCTTAGATGACCAGGTCATAAATATGCAAATGAGGTCACAATTTGTGTTTTTAATAAAAATCTTCTTGAAAACTATGTAGCCTATTTAGCTGAAATTTGGTATGAAGGTGCAGGGACGAACAAATTATTTTGTGAATTAGTGGTCCCAGGTCCTGCTAATGTGAAATACACACAAAATGTATTAAATCTTGCCTATGAAGCTATATATTCAGACGACTTTTTAACATAGTTATTAACAGTAAGGAACTGGTCCAACAGACCAGACAAGGTAAAATTTGTGTGGTCCGCCCAAAAAAATCGCTAGTTCCGGACCCAGGACCAGTGGATTTGTTCACCCCTGAGGTGTCAATGGTTGTATTAACACCTTCATAATCTAATTTTATTCATGAGAATGTGACACTGGAGCTCTATTGATCATAGATCGCTTGTTAGTTCATGCCTTTATAATTCAGACACTTCACAAATGAATTGTTTTATATAAATAACGACAGATATTTACCTGAAATTGACTTAGCTGTCTTTTTGTATTAATAACATTTGTGGATATTTTCCATACAGCAATGCCCCAGTTGAAGAGCAGACTGTCAGTGTGAATACAGGTGATGAGAACACAACTAGGAATGATGCACACAGGCAAGTATACAAAACCTTTTACTGGAGAAGCATGTTAAGACTGATTTTGTAATCCCATGAATTCAATAGGAAATTTCATCTTTCTTGAGTGGACAGAGCTGAGGGTGGATACTAATGTTACTAACTTGTCTGTGAGGCTGTCTGGCTGTTCATTAAAGATTGCTATGTATGTACTGTACTGACTGTAGAATGTTTGTATTTGTGCTGGCATATGTGATTCATGTTCACATTGTATTGGTTCACATAATGTTACATCTAACATGGGCCATGTGACAAACTAGTTTGAAGCTCGTGGCTGAATGGTCTTGTGAATGATTTAGTCCCTAAGCAGTGCAGTTGTGAGTGTGGATTTAAATTCTGGTACTGCTATAGTCAAATGTCGTATTTGTAATGTCATTTTTTTTTGCATTCATTCAGTCTAGAAATGTAATTTGCACCAACCATAACTTGCGCGTTTTCTTAAATGAATTAATTTGTAAATATATCTTCTTTATTACCAACTTATTAAATTTTACATTTGTAGACAAAATAAAATAATACATGTTTTGAGGTAGCTAAAAGGAGACCAGAAAAATAGCTACTTGCTAATCAAGTCTGTCTCCATAGACACTGTACATAAAATTTATAAATAAATACATGACAAAGTATAAAGAGGGCAGTGAAAAAAACACACTAAATATCTATGAAAATATATACATTGTACATCAACATGAGTTGCAGTATATTCACATCAGGTGAAGAAAATCTTTTAGTGAGTTACGAAAAACATTCCTTGATGATTTGGACCTAACATCAAGAGGTAAGTTGTTACTACAGTGTATAGCTCCTGTGTATGACATTACAAATAATGACAAGGATTTATGAAAAATTTAGGTAATCTGTTAACATCTGTTTTTTCCTTACAGCAATGCCCCAGTTGTAGAGCAGACTGTCAGTGTGAATACAGGTGATGAGAACACAACAGGGAATGATGCACACAGGCAAGTATACAAAACCCTTTACTGAAGCATATTAAGGCTGATTTTTGTCATGTTTGGCTTTTGGTTCATTTTCCCTGGAAAATTCTTTTTCAGCACCCATAAATCATGCAATTTCTGTTGTTGTTCTCAAATTTCCAAGGCTGTTGATTCTTTTGTCTACATTATGAAGCTTGTAAAGTTCAGTTTTCATCTCTCTCTCTCTCTCTCTCTCTCTCTTGAATACCCGATACAGAATTCAACAAATTTATTTGAGTGTGTACAATACCAATTAATATACATGCATTGTTTTCATTTGTTAACATGTATGTTTGTCTATGTGTTTTATAAATTGTCCCACTTTTATGCATTTTCATTCATTTTGTTATCTACAGTGTCTGCGATGATATTTTTCAACTTTTTTTAACTTCCTTTTTCAGTGATCCAATTTTTGATAGAGTCCTACAGAAAAGGAGGTGCCCAGTATGTGACAGTCTAATATTGATATAATAGTCTAATATGGTATTGTAAGTAGCTCCAGGCTGGGGATGGTCTCGGAGAAAATATTAATGTAATACTCTAATATCGTATTATAAGTATCTCAAGGCTGGGGACAGTCTTAGAAAATGTTTGCTCATTTCAATACATCTCAACTAGGCTAAATGAAAATTTAGTACCTATGA
Source organism: Glandiceps talaboti (assembly GCF_964340395.1). Lineage (NCBI taxonomy): Eukaryota > Metazoa > Hemichordata > Enteropneusta > Spengelidae > Glandiceps > Glandiceps talaboti. The sequence continues at coordinate 12,542,279 of NC_135552.1, forward strand.
ATCTCCAAAGTTCTTTAATTGCTCAGTTTTATGCTGGAGTTTTTGCTTATAGGTATTGAAACAGGTAGATGTTGGAGTTGAGCGAATTCTGTCAAAGTGGGTCAGTAGAAGACAAAATACATTCTTACTACAATGTGATTTCTATGACAATCTTAGAGTTGTATATGTGATATCTTTAACAGAGTCTGGTACTCTGTCAGACCAAGATAAGTAGAAGTTTCTTTTTACAGTACATTTTGTGAAAAAACACCGAAATTAAAAGGACCTTAGGACGAAAGACAGGTTGTACAGACCTAGCTGTTAATTTCCATGTTCATTTACCAATTTTACATCCTTTGTGTTCATTTCATCAGTTTGTTTGTATTATATATTTTTATCTCAACACTGTGTGAGAAGAGCCTTTGGCTCAACAGTCTCAAGTTTAAATAAAGTTTAATAATAAAAATATTAATATCACGGGTGCAGCAGTTATTAAGAGAAAATTCGATGAAATGGAACCCTCTGTTAGAAATACTTCATGAGAAGACACTTCATAATAGAAAAATTGTTTTGCTGCCAACCTTATTAAAAGCTGATTGATGTAGCAAAAATATTCCGCCGAATGTTAAATCATAAATATTCGTGAACTTCACAAAGGTAAAAGTAATATGTGGTGAACTGGGTTGAATGAACAATTACTTAAATAATTCAGTCACTATTGATTTATTTAGTTAATTATTTATCTGCTGTTATAATTTGAGGTGATTCAGTAATAAGTATAATTTAATTTTGCCTTACCATACATTCATGAATATGCATATATGTTGTATATCTTTTCCGTCACATAATCTGAGCAAATGTGATTGGTTTTTAAAGTAATTTTTTTTTTAAAGATTTGATAACATTTTATGTGAAACAGTCCAAAAATTTGTAGTTTTCCACATTCAAACAGGTGAGTTGAAAAGCATTCAACTCGCCAAGATATCTCTTTCTCCCAATTCATGCTTACTTTTGTACAAACAAATACCCCTTGGGAGAAAGAGGATTAACCATCATCAAACTAGAGTAAATACTACTAGAAAAGTGACCAGTAACTCAGCACAATATTCTCATTCAGAATTCTACTTTATTTGTGTAAGCTCTTATGCATCTGTTTTATGTTAATGTATCAACAATATTTAATAACAAAAATACATTTACTACACACGTGATATTTTGTGAAAGTGAAACTGAAGCTTTCGTCCACACCACTTGAAACATCACTTGAACATCAGAGTAGTGAAAAAGTTCATGTGTGGAAAAAAAACCTTTCACAAAATCACTTTTCCTTTCACAAAATATCAACCATGTGCAGAGTTTAAAGAGTTACCGAGGTTCTCTTTGATCACAGAAAATCATATGTAAGTTGGTTGCAGTAATCAAAACAAGTGTATGAAAGGCAGAAATAAAGCCTTACTGGATTTTTCCTTTGATGTCATAGGATAAAAATATTGTTTCCAATTCTCGGTACCTGAAATAGAATATTACTGCCTAGGCACCTCATAAAAATAATGAATATTTAGTTTCTTGGTTGACACCATATCTTCAACTCCACACACTTTACTACAGCCTAGGCACGTGTGAGAATAAGTCGGCCTTCTTGTTCTATTTTGACCCTCTAGCATGAGGTAAAAAACTATTGCCAGTACTGAGAATTGAAGCATTCCTGTAAGTGAAGGGAGAAATCACTTCTTACGGATAGTCACACTTTACATGCATTTCCTTCCTGAAAATAATCTGCTACCGACTGGAGTGATTGACACCATTCACCTAAAACTTGCTGATCAGCATTTCATTATTTTAAAAACAAGTACCAACAATACAGTTATCCTTCATAGCATCATGTTCTGACTCATAGACATTGTTAACTCTTTTCCAAAGACATGTTCATGGAGTTTACAACACCTCTTGTAAATATCTGCATATAAAGTGTTACTTATTATTGGTACCGCTTCAGTATCCGCATTTCCATCACCTTCTGGTGACACTATAGTACTTTTAGTTTGTTGTATGTCACTTTGTACTTCCCCATCACCTTCTTGCATAATTGTTTTTCCATGAGAAGTCACTTTAGATTGAACAGAATCAGGAACTTCTTGCAATTTACTAAGCTGTCCAGACTCTGTGACTTCATCAACATTCTGAGTAAGTGGTTCAAGTTGGTCTGAAGTACCAGTAAACTTAAAACTTTGCTGCTCTTCTTTGTACATTTTCTCTAAAGATTCAACACTAGCCAGCAATGTTTTTATCTCTTGAATCTCATCTACAGAAAGTCCTTTATCATCTTGGAGTTGATGGTAAGATTGAAGGGCACTAATGAAGAAAAACATACATAAATCACAGATCACATACATATCAAGGTATATCCTGCATAAAAATCAGAATTTGCACACTAATAATGTTACAGTTACTACAGTTACATGAAAAGTGAACTTTTAATAATTAGTTTTGCAAAAATTGACTCAATAGGTCTTTATTTGAAATTCTGCTATGAAACCACAGACAATCAACACAACGAGATTAAGCATACCTTCCTCTGTGAGGAGATACATCAATGATCACTGTCTGTGAGGTCAAAACCAAACCTTTCTATGGTTCCCAAAATATCAACTAGCTAGATACCGTCTATCAACCCCTTGCCTTTGTGTTTTAGTGTTTGTGTATGTCAGGATTTTTATTTGTTTGTTTCTTGTCCTTTTTATTTGCACCATTTTTTGTAGATGTTGCATATTTTTCCTATTTATTTACACTATGTACATGTAAAGATTCCAAATTTGGTGTGAATGATGATTGACAAGTTTGCAGCCATACAAAATAAGTATAATTTATGGATTTATTAATTATTTTTTAAATGATTCTGTACAACAGAGATAATTGTGTCTTCTTGATGAAGAATCAACGTCAGTTTTTACTCATTCCTACAAAAAAACTCCCAAACATATCAAAAGACAAATACAGAATAAAATGATATCTCACCTCAAAATTCCTTTAAGGTATGATATTTGTCTAAATTTCGGAACATTTTGACTGTAGCCATCATCAAAACCTTGTTGCAGCGTCTCTTCCTCTCCTTTTGCTAGTCCATCTCTGTAACCATCCTATGTGAAGGAATGTATAAAATTGTACAAAGTAAACATTAACTATATAGCAAAACTACATAATTTGTGAGTACCAGTGTGGCATAGTCAAGGTGTTCATATGTACATGTAGTGCTTACAGTGTTCTCTGAGGTAGTACATTCACAAGGGAAACAATACATGGGTAATAATATGACAGAACCAGATGACGTGTGAGTGTGCCAGTGTGGTTGGTTGAATACATTTTGTAAGTATGAGAAACTATTTTCAATTCCATTTCTTATAGCTAGAGTTACACAGGTGATGTGAAATCATGAAATGATATTATAATATATCCACAAAATTTCTGCTAATTTAAAGTATATTCATCATAGGATATTGGTATTTTCTTTAGGGAGAATATTAAGCATAACTTTGATAAATACTGTAATATTAGTATTTCTGTTTTGAAAACAATTCTTACTGGTTAATAGAAATATAGTTAATGTGAGTGAGCTCTGAATCTTCCCCACTGACATTAGTTGTACTTTGTGTATGCTGGCACATAGATGTGGATGAACATATTTTTGTAGCTGTATTCGCAATAAATCAGTTTTAGGGCTGCAACCAAAACAGCGCCCTCAACGGCAACCACGATTTGATCCTGTTTGAGTACTGCTGATGGGTATTATTGACAACTGATTAACATGTGCAATGTCTAATTTATTGATATTTTAACTACTTTCAGTGAATATATTGTGGTTGCCTGATCAAAAAATGATACTTCAATTACAACTAGTACAGTTTTAAAATGTTAGTAAATTCAAAACTGAGTTTGGCTCATGAATATTCATTGTGCAACTTGAATACTGTAATACACTATTTCTGCTGGCTTCACCACAATAGTATGTTACACAAAACCAAACCACACTACACCACACCAAACCCCACACCACTATTACAGCTGCAATGGAGATTGTATGTCTTTTATGCCAATACAGGTACAGGTAAGTGTATTAATACCCATATACCTATATGTACAAAATAGTTGTGATGTACTTTCTTCTAGTACTGTATCCATCCTTGTGGTGATGTTCATAAATGTCCACTTTCTTTTCAGACCAAGACAAGTATGGAGTAAGTTTTGGAAAAGAAAAGTCCTTAGTTATTATTTAATGGAACTGGCAGTTTATTTTCCAATACAATGAGTCTGCAAAATATCAACATATACCATAGAAATGAATTTTAAAAATGTGTAAATAAAAGCCAGACTTTTTAACTACTTTATGATTCTGTGAGAAATGTTGGTGAAAATGGCCACACTATACAACTTATCTACATATTTGGGGCAAAACAGGAACCAACAATTTTAAAAAATAGTGTTAATGGCATTGTGCATAACTGATATTGAAATTAGCTGTTATCACAGCTGGATTTCCCTCTTCATATGTACCATAGACCCTCCACTATGTATGTACTGCAGAACGCCAAAGTTTTTCAGTAAACTTATTAAAGGTGATTGCGTGTCTTTTATGCTTTGGACGTTGTCATTAATTTAGTTGTAGGGACATAAAGAACTTTGTTTTGGCTGCTGAGTCTGGTATTGCAGGATGGTACATTATTGATCCTCTGATTGAGGTGTCACTGTCAAGTTGTTGAGTGTGTTAAATAACTGGTTCTGTACTAGCTGCAATAATTGTAGCGTCTTGCTGTGGTTTTGAGGGTTGTTTCGTCTGTTTTGGTGACTTTTTAAGTTTTAGTGTTTAACCCGCACCGTTTGGTGAGGGCTATTTTTAACAATTTTTGTTTACGGCTATCTTAGCTAATAGCTAAAATCTGGCTCTCTTCACTCATACATGTAGATGTACGTACGTACTTCTACAAATTAACGTTGAGTCGTCTGCTATAGTATAGGCTGTGACATTGACAATCTTCGACATTGGCCGACCTTTAGATATCTACCTTTGTTCGTGATCGAACCATCCTCTTCCATTCAACATTCTCGAGAACCCTAGCATTGGCATCATTCGAATCGGACGAATCGGAATCATACATCTTTGTAAAGCTTCTGCCCACGAACGACCCTCGTCGATATCATTTGCTAGCAGCTGAACCCGGTGGCAGCCATTTTATAACCTCGTTCAAAACATTTATATCAAGTCAAGTAAATGTGGTTTTATAACTTTGTGGGTTTATGGATTTTTCATATTTTATTTGTATATATGAATAAGTGTATTGCTTTACTGTGTCCTTCATGAGATTCAAACCTTCCTTGTTCAAAGAAATAGTTTCCTATAAGGTTTGAAATTCTGTGTCTGTTTAAAAGGTGTGTTTGACTCATTACATGTACTTTCTGGAAAATTAAGATAAATTCACAACTGTAAAATACGGGTTCGAAGTAAAGATATATATTAATGTTTTAAATATTTCTCTATTTGTATGGTTATTTATTTATATATTTGTAGTATGTTTATTTTTTAAAATTTATTTGGGGAATGGGTATCTTGAAACTATATTGATCACGTGACCATAGGGTGTAATGGCGACCTTCGAACTGAGCTAAGAGTTCATTGTGATCACGGCAAACAGAGGAAAAATTCTCCATAATTGTCCCCCTGTCGTTATATATTTCTCCGATATAGATTCACATTTGCATTGGCGTAAGTAGAACAATGATTCACTCAACTTCCAACTGGTGTTTTGTTGAAGACTAGCTCGCTTTCGGTAGCTAATTACTGCAAGTGTTAACTGGATAGAAGTTAGTCGCAGTGGGATTAACGTTACAGACAGATCCGCTCCGCTCCTGTGAACTCCCCGGCGTTTCCGTTGATATTTTTTATCAGTGAATATATCAGGTATTATTGGTCTGGCGGAAAAGAAGGTGTAATTTGGCGTGAGATCTGTTTGTCCTACATGTATATATATCGTCTCGTTATATATTTTCGTGAAATAACGGTCGTGTTTTATGCTGCAGGTTTTGAACGGATCGGACAGTACAGTGTAACAACGACAGGATGACAGGTTGACAACTCGCCTAAAGCACAAAGCAAATGTATTTTGTGGAGTGAACTCTTGTGACGCCCTATGTATTTCAAGACTGGGGGAATCCTTGCGTCGCGATCAGCTAAATATGGACGGTGATGTCCGAACAGGGTTACCTATGTAAGTATTTGATTATCATTTACAGCACTTCCTAAAAAAGAGTTATCGCCGTCGGTTGGGATTTCACTTTGTTGACAACCCCTCCCCACTCGACGTCACGAACGGGAGTCATAGATCCGCGGGGTAATGTAGTAACATTTGTCATCCTAACACACGAGACATTTGGTATGTAATGCCAGCATATCTAATGCATTTTTATACATGATTATCATTTTCTAACAGTTACAAGTACCGGTACAATCATATGATGTTGAATTTGTCTGCCGACAGTGATGTGGCAGCAACCTGACAGGTATTCAGAGTGTAGTCACAGAATATCAAATCCTCTGTTTTTAGGTGTTATATATATACAACTATACAACACTCTTACAGACGGGCATAGGTTGAATTACACTCAGTTATACTGTCTGCCCATGGCCCTGGGTGTTGTGGCTCTGGTCTATCTTACAATACTACTGAAACTATAAAAGTGAGGGTGTTTTAACAAACGAACCAGTCAAAAAAAAGAGAAGATTCTTACATATGTCAATGCACACCTGAGATTATAGATTAATCTTGTTAATAAACCAGGGTGTAAAAAACAGGGATCTGAAATGTCAATTTTTATGAGTAAAAGTCATATTTAAAAATGGAATTTGGCAGTAATTTATACTGACATGTACAGGTAACAAATCATGATCCAATGCAGGTGGATTTTTGTAAATGCCTGCATTCAGCAGGTGACATTTTAAATTCACTGGTATTATAAAAATAAAGGGTGAATTTCCACTTTACCTGCATTTCACTGACAAATTTTGAAGCCCACTGGCATATTGGCTATTTGATACTGGGGAATCTTTATATTTGCAAATGAGCTATATGAACACTGTCATTGATTCAACACCACTGGTGATAATAATTCAACAGATAAACACATAGCATTTGCCACAGTGAATGTTGATAAGAGTTAAAAGTTCACTATATTACTTTACTTTGTTCCTAATATTAAATTTTAGGAACATTTTGCTCCTGGTTTTTATATTTTAGGAGCAATTTGTTTTCAAAATTCAGGAGCAAATTGATCCTAAGAAATCTTGCTCAAAGAGTTAACTTCCTAGGCAGGTAACCACAAAAATGTACATACTACTAGAACAAAGTATTTGTAAATATTACTTGATTGTCATTCAATTTGCACAGTAGCACCCTTGTTAACCAAGTATACAGCCTTGAAGTTGACACTGGGTGCATTCACCTTCCATTTGAAACATAATCTTGCAGTCTTTTGTCATGTAAATAGGAGTTGAACTGACTTGAAGGGTCAGTACCTTGGGATACCTTGGGTGTGTCCATTTCATTTGAAAGACACAGGTTGAACAATAACGTTGGTGTTTACATAATCCTCTCTGTCTCCCAACTCAATCTTATTAACTATTCCCAACCTACTCTAGTACCTATACAGTAACAGTTATGATTTACACCTCCACTCACAATTTTATTAGAGACCATGTTGGCCTCCAGACTGTTCCCAACCAAACAGCACATGAATTAAATATGAAATATATTGTACTATTAGATTGAAATAGTAATATATTTTGTTTGTGCCATACGAAATTCATAGCTAGTAGTGATATTTTACTTGTAAGGGACAATCGCACCGTGTCACACAAGCTCAACAAGCGAACTTCGTTCATTTAGGGGGTAGGGGTCTGGTGTTAGTGCAGTTGCTGAGCTTCATTTCCACTTCTAACCAAGTTTCAAAAAAGTACATGCCTTCAGTGATAAAAACTTCATAAGGTTGGAACTTCATGTTTACCATCATGTTTTTTACATTACATCGATCATAGTAGTGACCTCTACAACTTCCATAATGGTTTACATCATATATAAGCATGTGATGTCACACTTATGAATGTTCGTTTAGGGGAGGGGAGTGTTTTTTGTCCTAAACGAATGATCTTCATTTATTCAGCTTGTGCATGCAACGTCATGCAATTGTCCCTAATGGTGCCAAAATATTGATTATTTCAGGTGATAACATTTAACCTTCACATGTTGATTTTCCATACATTGTAAACGATTAACATAAGTTGACAAGCAGTATGCCAGGTCTAAACCTATTTTATGACATGCTACTGACGGACAACAGCTTCTTGTGACCACCAGATTTTAGTGATCCCCAGTCCCTTATTGTGAGGTGATCCACAGTTTCTATCATTTTTGACCCACAATAAAATATTTTGTTATTCATTAAAGGGCATATACTGTGGATAAAGCAAGACTAGGAGACACATGCTACTGTCTTCATTGGATGATGTGAAATGAACAAAATGAATTGAATTTCTATCTCTTTATTTTGAAAACCCTAACTTCATTTTGGAAATCAGACAAAAATGAATGGACTACCCATTACATGGTATAGTTTGTCAGGATTAGTTAGGGCCAATTAGTATGCATGTGATGTATTCCTATTGATTGCCTGTAGTGACATTATTTATCATAAATAAATTGAGAAATATTCAGTTTACAGTCGAAAGCATTCAGCTTGTCAAATTATGTTGTGTATATTGGATAAATTTCTAATTCTCATGAGAAATATTCAAATAACATGCATGACTTAGCTCCCATATAGACAACAACTGTAATGATCATAGTATACTGAATATCCCTGTAGGCAGTAGTTTACCATATATTCTAATGTCTGAGTCATGATTTCAGTCTTTGAGTTTGTTTCGGCAATTCTCCTAGATAGTTGTTGAAGTGAAGTGTATATGAAGAAAGCAGGTTGGCATGGAAGTGGATAGAAGGATTGATGAGGAGTAATTGACAAAACAGATAGCCAACCTTTTATCCTCTTCTTTTATGTATAATAGCTTTTACATGTACATGTTGGTTAGTCGTCAAGTGATTCAATTTCCTAAGACCCCAGGCTATACACTATTTCCTAGACTCCTAGACAAAACCGTACACCTTTTACCAGTGATAGACAAATTTATAGCAATTACATAGGTTATGGATATTTAAATCTAGGCCAGCATTCGATAAAGGAGGCCCTTGGGATATGTAATTTATCATTAATTTTTGTCCAATTTCCAATCAAATTTCAATGTTCTATATTATGTCAAATAGTAATTGGGATAGTTCTCAAAGGATTTTTATTTGTACTGTTGTAGGTTTATTTGTCTATACAGTGTACACACAGATTACTGTACCGTGGGGAGACCAACTGAACAAATGAGAAAAAAAAACTAAATTTATAATATTAATCTCATTCAATGATTCAAACTTTTGTATGAAATATATCCTTATAAGGGAGTACATCTTGAAAACAACTGCTTTTGTGTTTCAAAGATATTTCTAAAAGTTCCAACCTACAGTTCTCAATGCACAATATTATTCCAAAGTGGTGACAAGATATATAGATGGATGGCAGAGAAAAAGTGTCAATCATTAACAATGTATATAGATAATCAAATATTACATCTAATAATGGGTACATCTTCTGTCTTCCACTGTTTCCAGTTATTTGTTCTGTGGGGGAAAGATTAAACAACTTGCATGATTTCATGACTGTAGATGTAGCTTGTCATTTGTGTAGTAGGTTCATATACACTGTACACATGTATCAATAAATATACATACGGTACGTGTATGTGACCTTTGGAAATCTCCCTAAGTAACAGAGGAATCTAAACTAATCTTTTGGTGTCACATGTTACATTTGCATCATGTTACAGGCAGCTGGTTATAGGCAGGACTCATTGGGTTGTATCATATCGGATCATCTTACTTCAGAATTATGTACGATTCAGGCTAATATGTATACCTGGCAATAATTTTCTATCTTTTTTTTTCAACTAAGAAAAATTGTTGAATAAACAATATGTAACTTTTGCTGCAAGTTTTGTAACGGTATGACCCATATAGATAAGCCAGCAGTGACATGACATGTGCTTATCACTAAATTTCTCATACAGTATTTTTGCAACCTTGACCAACAATGTAGAACAAACAAATTTCATATTACACAGATTTGATTATTTCATCACTGAATGCATTGTCAATTCAACTTTATAATAAGGCCTCATTCCTGTACAGATGTACATGTACATGTATACAGCTTGTAATCTGAACTAAAATCTGATCTACGTATATGTATACAAACTTAAGGTGCAAATGCATATGAAGCCAATACATAGAAATATTCAAGTACATGTAAGCTTAGCTCTGTGAGTATTTATAATTTTACATTATTATGTGTTATGTATGACCACAGACTTCATTAGTTTCATTCTAACTCTATTCTGCTCTTGTGTATGTTTATGACAATTCAAACTTTAACCAAAGATAAAGTATTATTTATAGCTTGTGATACATGAATGGTTTAGGTACATGTATGCAATCAGATCTCAATACCCAACAGGTGGTTTTGTTTATTTTCTCTGAACAGAGTGATATATTTTACATTCCATACACTGATACAGGGTACACACCCATCGCCTTAAATTTTGTCAGAATTATCAAGAGTGCTACACCATCTAGCAGAAAGGAATAGAATAATGCTTCAAAATAGATTTTAAAGAAGGTAATAGTCTAATACTAAATTTCAAGATTAGAGATAGCTATGTGTTCTTATCAGTGGTGGTGGTGGTTGTGTGTCATTTTTGGCTCAGATGGTGCAATGCTTATTTATGGTGACCCAGTTCTACCTTTTTGAGGAATACTTTAGCAGTACATGTATGTGGCATTGTACCTGAGCTAGAACTGTACGTCAAATAACAATGGTACATGTACATATATCTATTGCCCAGGCAGTGAAGTGTAAGAGGCTTTTACATAACAACTGTGCTTGGCTTTGTTATAAAGTGCATACAAACATACCAGTAAGGTAAAAATGACAAAAGACTTGCTTGTTACAGATTGTGAGCTGTAAATCTGAATATGGCTCATTGTACAGTTGCATGCAGGTTGTTTCAATAAGGGTCAGTTTTCTATTTGTCGGATATCCGTCACATGACCATCCTGTAATCAACCGAGTTTCTATGATCCCTGCCAATAACATGTCAATGGTCATTTCAGTTTTATCTGTAATACATTGTTGTCATCAATGACTTATGGTAACTATTTGGAGCTATGATAATCGACATTTGTAGCATTTATATGATTGTTAGAAAGGAAACAAAATCTAATATCCATTGACTGACTGACTATGTACATATTTGTTGAATGAATGTTATCTTTTTTTTAGTGCCAGCATTTGTAATATTTCTATAATCGTTGCATACTGGAAAGGAAATACTAGTAAACTCTCTATTGTTATTTCAGTTTTATATGTATATACATGAACGTTATTCATCAGTGTTATCTTTTTGGAGCCAATATCAACTAATATTTGAGCTCAGAATTTTTAACCATCTGGCTATCTCTGTGTTATTTGTGTGTCATATGGAGAATTGTATATGTTATTCTACTTATTTACATAAACATGTTTAATCATCGTTGGTAGCTGTCAGATCTCTAGGAAAACCAAATAAATTGTTCGATTACGCAATTTTTGGTTCCACTTGAAATTGGCATTGAATTCAGGATTGTAGAAAAAATACACCTACAAACCTTTCAATATTGTATGGAGATGTTCTGCTCACTTCAAGGTACAAATTGGCATAAATATGATATTAGATGAGGTTTATGTAAGGTTATTGCATGTACATGTACATGTGTATGTATTCATCGACAGTTAGTGAGTGTCTGATGTTGTACCATCATGTCCCTTTAAATAGTTTCCATTTTGGTCATGGATTTAGATTTACAAAGGGCATTGTAGTTAGTACTAAGATCAAGGTCATGTCTTACACTAACTGTGATTAATATGCAAGATGTGTTGTGATTCTGTGATGACTTCCTTATGTACATGTACATTTCACTTTGTGATGTAAGGAGTGTTTGAAGGGTGAGGTCAGGTCAGGGATTCTGTAAATGTGGTTTAAGAACAAACAACAGGAAGTGAAAGGGGAAGGTTATAAATGGCTGGAGAACAATGCAAATATGCTTCTAGTATTATTATATATGTTAGCTTAGTAACTTAGTAAGTGATAGCAAGTGATGTATTGATTTGTTGAAGGATATAGCAGCAAATATTTTTTTCAAAAGCTTGTCAAAGTCTGGCAAATGGCAGTAGACATTTTGTTTAAAAAATGAAGCAGATATCCAAACATACTGTTAAGTTTATCATATATTTTTCGTAGTTTGTATCATAGTTCTTTGAGCCACTTGATATGGAATTGGATACATTGCCGTGCCATGCCGTGGCACCATTTTTCGTTTAAATATTCAATTAATGCCAGCGGCAATGATGAAAGATGTATCATTTTCAATCATATCTGATGAGATAAGTTATGAAAATTGACACGCCAGCTATATAGTATCTACTGCATTCAGTATCTGTAAGACATTGGATAGTTCAGACAAAATCTCTGAATATTATTGGGATGGAGTGAGAGAATCATAATCTGTAATATTCAGTGTAATTCTGACCCTAATCGTGTCTGTATACAATGTACCTTTGCTAAGAAAGGTATAACAATTGAATGTATGCCTGATTAGTTCAGAGTATATTCCACCTACATACATAGGATGGGAAGGGCTAGGACGTTTCCTGTTGTCTGTGACTGATCACCCATGTTGCCATAGATAGTAGTTATATCTTGTTGTAGCAGTTCATTTCCACTATGTTCATTTTACAGTGTAATTTGTATTATGTATAATTAATTAAGCTCATATAACTGGATTAGTGTTTGTTAGGAAGTTACTAATTTGATGGCTCTAATTACATTTGTAGCCAGTCAGTCTGTATGAATCTTATGTAATAATTCTATGATACACCACACCTGTGACCTGCCTCTAGCTTCACTAAATAAATGGTCTATGATATAGATATATGATAATATATTCATAATCATATAGAATGTACCATGTGACAGCTGTATTTTGCTGTTATAATTATAGTGTGAAGTTCATCAGACAAGTGTGTTTTGATATTACACACTGATCATGCTTTAGATAGCACTCATATTGTGAACTTGAAGTTAAATAGTTGTTTGTGCAATGTTACCAAGGATTTGTCTAATTTGACAAAGTCTAACTTGGATCATGTGTACCTTTGCTAGAGTTGTCCCTTTTAGAATCATGATGAAGTGACATGTTTACAATTCATGAATGTTTAATGTGTCAGTGTGTAACTAAATACATGTATGACCAAAATTGTTATTTCCTTGTTCTGAAATCATATTTTCTAGTATTTCCGAAACCCAGCATAAATATAATTTGTCATGTGACAAGTCTACATCATTGAACCCTATACATTACATTAACATCTAAAGAAGGCTGAGTGATTTAGCCAAAATCACCAGAGGTAAATTCTTTACATGCTGAGTTCTGATCTACTACAGAAAAATACAAATGTAAATAGGTAAATGAATATATGTACATGTGTATATTTGAAAAAAAGTATAAATTTTACCAGATTTTCTCTGCATGTTGTCAGAGTCAACTTTAGATTCTAACACCTTGTGAGTAACACTTGATTTTATTGACATGTGATCATAATGGTAATGTTGATAGATGTAGAGAGAGCGAAACCCAGTTTTCCTTTTCTACAGTGAAATAGGAAAGTGGTTAGATTAGATGATTGGCATTAAGCTGTAAATGTCTGTTTTATCCATGAAACTAATCCCTTTCCAGGCTTATCCATGTTCATTTATTAAGTGGTATTGACAGATGTGTCATGAATTGTACAGTTCTAAATATTTTAGGCAAATTAAATGTCATCAGACTCAGAGATATTTGTATGCACAATACAGTTAGTATGGCAACTACATGTTGTACACGTACAATTTTTGCAAATGGTTGAATATCAATTTCAAATATTTGAAGATGTTAATACATGAACACTGTTAGCCCAGGGACATTTTTCCAGGATTATAAATTAACAGATTTCTCGTTCCCTAAACTATTAAGCATTTTCAAGTCTACGAGTATCCTACATACTGGGCTGTCTGACTCTACATACTGGGCTACCTGACTCTACATACTGGTTTGAAAGTATATTTGGCAAACAACATTTTCAAGCGGCAGTTTGCCAGATAGCCAAGTCAGTAGGCTTGTCAGACAAGTCTCTAAGCTTAGCAAATTGTCTTAATAGTATGACACTGAACCTTCAGTTAATCCAAGCTACTATCTGTCATTTTGTGTCTCATTGTTAGTGGCTCGGACCTCAATCACAAAATAATGTTCAAGGCTGAGAAGAAAAAAAGTGTTGTTTATTATAGTATAACTGTAGAGGTGAGGTACGTTGGTTGGTTCAGTTTCACCACTCTGTTGACATTAGAGTTCAGTATGGTTCCACAGCACTACTTCTCCTTTTGTTGTAGTTACATACACTTCTTAGTATGAGGTGTATTTTCTTCAACAACAAAGTCTACATTGTACTAAGAGTTCAAAGGTTAAGCTCTTGTTTTGTCATACTATTTGAACAAAATGGTCAGACTAATTCGAATAGAGCATTAACATTCTCAAGAAACATTTGTAAGATTAGTTTTTTCATCTGATCAGTCACCTTCTTTATGAAATCTTGATGATAAAACTTGCTTGACATGAAATGTTAAATACTGTAATATCTATGATGCTATTATAAGTTTTGAAGTGACGCAGTCACTTACTGTTCTTTTACCTTGCAGGTCAGCAGGTTGCCTTTGTTTCTTTATCCTTTTGCACTAAAAGGTTTCATTATTCGATATGTCAATAGTGGACAATTTCATGGTAGATCCCGTGAAGCCCAAGGCTCCGTGTTACTAGTTAATTGTGATGTAGGTATTCAGAGTACAGTGGAATATTGTCCTCAAATATGGATAGCTGAGAAGTACATACAGAGTCAGAAGACTGACAAGGCTATTCAATGAATTGCAATGCCAACTTATGTACTTAAAAAACTGAGATGGTTGAATGGAACTTGTATCGTTATTAACATTGTGAAAAAGAAATGGTCAGGTATACGAACAAAATTTGGTGGTGGACTGGTTCATGGGCATAGAATGGAGGTGGGGGGGGGGGGGGGAGGTTCTGGATTAGTGCAGTATTTATGTTTAAAGGGCTGTGTTTCAACCATTGTCATCATATTAGTGTTACATGTATCTTGATAAGCTTTTAGTAAACAACTGTTTTCCAGTCAAATTCCAATCCTAGATATTAATCCTAATCCAAAGTGGGTTGTTAAATCCCAAATTTTGAATTCCATGTTACAGCATTAGTGTTATCTTATGGATAGAGCCTTTAAAGATTAGATAGGATTATTTTCTGTATAGGGCCAACATTTGCGTTAATAGCACTGCCAGACAACAGTTTTGCACACCCCAAATTTTAATCCTAATCTAACATTTGCCTTTAAGGACCATAACTTTAACTTAAGGAGGTAAATCTTCTGGGGGCAGCAAATAGATTAAATCTATCCAACTTGGCCAAATCCCCAGTCATTTACTAAGATTCTCTGCTAAGAGTATGGTACAATGTATGATAAAAACTACACAAGTTTTGATCTTAATAATTAGCCTCGCCTACAGTGTATGTGTCTTCCCAGGGTTTCACATATGCGTCCTTCGCAGAATTACTGAGTTGTGTCTCAAGAGTTGATGTATTTGAAAAGTCAACAGTTTTCTAGCCAGGCAACCATTCTCCTTAATGACATTTTACTTCTATACATGTATGTGTTGCTATGGAAACAGTATAACATGTATTCCAGGCTTACAGTGTTGTTGTATTCTGTACTTGCGTCATAGAAAATTATAAAAAAGTTTAATAGCAACTTCAAAAGTGAGGGTAATCTAGAAGATCACCATGGAAATACTGAATTGGCTACTTTGTACTTCAATAACCATAAACAAACAATAGTAAAATCAATATTTAGAGTGTAACCATATGTCACTAGATATGACACCTAGTTTTCTTTACAGTAAAATAACATGGCTTCCTGTAAACTGCCACTTTTGATCCCACTAACATCATAGACAAAATTATCTAAGTTGGCTGGCAGTAGTACCCTTTTGTACTGTACACCTACAAAAAGTATTCATTTTGATATTATAAGGAGAATCAATAAATATTCTGAAAAGTATACCTCTAAATTCTTGGTAGCTATATAGTATAGTGTAGTGTAGTGTAGTGTAGTGTAGTGTAGTGTAGTGTAGTGTAGTGTAGTGTAGTGTAGTGTAGTGTAGTGTAGAGTAGAGTAGAGTAGAGCTTAGTAGAGCATAGTACAGTACAGTACAATACAGTACAGTAGAGTACAGTATAATATAGAATATTTTATTTTATTTGACATGAAATAATGTAAAAAATACATTAACTGGCGTCAAAAAACAATATACAGAGACAACAAAAACAAAATAGATGATTGTAAATATATATATATAAAACACTATGTGCATATAAACTATACTTGTTCACATTTGGTCCCTCTGACATCATAGACAATATTATCTATGCTGACATTACCCTTTTGTACTGTACACCTACAGAAAGTATTCATTGATATTATAAGGAGAATTGGCGGTTTTCTGAAAAAAGATGTAAACTATACTTTTGCACTTTTGATCCCACTGACATCATGTATGATGTATAACAATATTATCTATGCTGACATTACCCTTTTGTACTGTTACACCGTTTACACATACAGAAATTATTCATTGATATATTATAGCCTAAGGGAATTCATTGTATTCTGAAAAAAAACATATCTTCCATTTCTTTGTACCCACGGGTTGTCGGTCGCTGAGTGGTTAAACCACTTGCCTCTTACCACTGCTGTCAGGGTTTGAACCCATTCAGGGTTGTTGGTGGCTGAGTGGTTAAACCACTTGTGTCTTACCACTGCGGTCGAGGTTCGAACCCATTCTAGGTTTGATTACATTTACCACGCTGTAAGTACATGTAAGAAGAGTGTCTTTCAGTTTGACTCTACCAAAAAACACAGGTTTTACCAGGGTACTCCTATTTCTTCATGCAATAACACTGAACCCATGAGGGATGGCCCTCTCTGGACTTCTTTGGAGATAAGTGTTATACTTAAAGAACTATCCAGTATAAATAAGATTATTATTATTATATATTAACATTAACGAGTAGCCTACATTTTTAGAATCCAGGCGATTGGGGTTTTTGAACGAATTCAAAACTCCCAACCGTATGAATTCCAGGCTAGGGTATTAGAGGCTTGTCATATGAGAAAAACAGAATAGCAATAACACTTGATAGAAGACTACTCATTTAATATAATACATGTACACCTGTCCAGTTCATGTCATAAAATGAATCTATCGATCAGTCTGATAGCTGAGTGTCAAGTTACCTCTTGAGAATTGTAGTTGACATGGACACCTGTGACACCATCATTTATACATTGCTTTCTTTTATGCTATAGTGACAATTCCTGACAATAAGGATGCAAAATCTACAAGTAGATAATATGGTTAGAAAATTAGTAAAATAGCGAACATTTTGAATGAATATTCTGTAATCAGGTAGAGATATTAAAATTGGCTCAGAATATTTGCTGTGCTAGCCTAGAGGCTCGTCTTTGGTTTTCAAATCTAGTGATCTTGGAGGATTGCTACATTTGAAAGCCAGCGATAAGTCTCTTGGCTATTGCTGTGCTGATCTACATGTACAACCTAGATCTACCCGTGGTATCGAATCAAGTAAAGAGAGATCTTGAGATTCAGTGCACAGAGAACTCTTGGCTATATTGATCCGCTAATCTAGATCTATCCATGGTATCGAATCATGTAAAGAGAAATCTTGAGATTTGTTGCCATGAATAGCACTAGACTAGTGTTGATTTTGATGTAGCCTGTGACTACATTACTGGATTTATGACTATGCTAGCAGTTGTATAGCCTGTATATACTGTTAGATTTGTGACTATGTTTACACTGGTTATCTACACTGGTTAGGTACACATTGGTAGCATAGGCACAGATCAGTGACATAGA
This sequence comes from Glandiceps talaboti, assembly GCF_964340395.1. Taxonomy (NCBI): domain Eukaryota; kingdom Metazoa; phylum Hemichordata; class Enteropneusta; family Spengelidae; genus Glandiceps; species Glandiceps talaboti. Next base: position 12,560,535 of record NC_135552.1, read on the forward strand.
CATTCTAATCTTTACTATGTCATCACAACACACAACACATTGGAGGTTCTAACCTAGTACTAGCTATTAAAGGTAAGATAACCACAAATACATAATACAGGTGCTGTCTGTGGCATTGAATCTCTTCTCACTGAATGGCTTGTTGTGAAAAAGTTTATCCCTAGACAAGTCTATTTATATGTTGTGTCTGAACACATAGATCTTGTTTGTGTGTGTAATCTATATAAACAATAGATAATTTAGCAGTATTGAGCAATAGTGTGAGGTGAAAAATAGTGACAGTATTATAGGCTTATTGATAGCTAGGTAAACATATAAATTACACTTTGGTATGTAATGTTGATGATAAGGAGTGGGTTTAGTGCACCTCACCCATCAATAAATTACAATTTTACAGTTCTGTTTTCGAGTTATGACCATTGAGTGTTTGTCTGCACGTACTTCTACACACATACAAATGTAGTTAATTTTTTTTGTCTGACTCTGGCAAACATTGCCCTTTGTCATCTTGACTCACAGTTTTCATGTACATCTCAATTGATCAGATAGTAGACATGTACTGTACAACAGGCAAGTAGTAATATTGATATGGCTTTTATATGTACAGCTCTAACAGTATGACTAGACCATGCATTAAAGTGGCATGTATGTTTTCATTACTGAGGTTGAATGATTTTGACATGTTGATTCATCTCATGCTATTTATAGGACTATTTCATATTTACATTTGCAGTACTTGGTAAATGATTAAAAAAACAGTGTGTGTACACAACTTTAAGTATTTTACTTGCTTTTGAGGATTAATTATGTCTGAAATGTAATTGATTACCACCACAATGTAAACACTATACTTCAAATACAATACATACAGCTATACTTATGTATGTGAAAATGTAGCCTGGATTCAATACCATACTGTTCTTCATAATGATGAACAGGGTAGCATGAATGCCAGACTTGGGAAATGCAAAATATGTTGTAGAATTTTTCTGTTTAATACATGTACATGTAGCACCACAATATACCACCATTTAGATGTTTGAAGCACAAGAACCTATTCACACAAATAATAGTTTGAATGATATCTCTTCCAGTATGTTAGACTTCACATGTACACACAGATCATAAAGTTAGCTCAGAATTTAGAAATTAAAGGAATGTATTGAACTTCATGTACACTGTACTGTGAAATGTATCAGCTAAAAGTTCCCTGCATCTGATTGGTTGGAATGTTTACATGACCTCATGACCCCACCTGGTGTGCAGGATTTTTGAATATGGACAGTTTAACATACCACATATTATATACACATACTTATGCATTATACAAATTCTTGGCTACTGTTTCCTTTAGATAGAAGAATGCCAGTTCACAGAGGAATGATATTTCATCGTACAAAAATATGAAAATAAAATTTCAGTAAGAAATGCTACACATTATCATATACTACATTGTTGTAATTGACACTTACAAAATATTGAATGTGACAAAGTCAGTAGAACTCGGTGAACGAAAGATGGCATTTGGACATGTGCAATATATACAGTAATGCCACAGAGATGATAGCCCAGACACTTGACTATCTGACTTGGAAATGTCATTCACCATCTTTGTGTCAAACCAGTATGTTGAGTCAGAAAGGTTAGCCTCTAGGCTAAAGAGATAATACTGCCATACATGCAGTACATGTACATATATCATGACTTTGTAGATACAACTGTCGACATATATCATAACACTGTGCAATGCTTGTGTAGACACTAGCTATCAATCAAGTTTGAATCTGAAGATCTCTTTTAAACCCAACATATCTTCAGATTCAAACTCAATGGAGATAGCCTCTAGATTATTAGTACAACACATACCTGTCCATACACATATCTAATAAATAATTATGAAAACATAAAGTAATGATTGATAGGGTCATGAATTACGATAAATTGTAATGATTTGTGTATTCTATATGGATTTGTAAATGATATTTCTGAATTTATACTCATTCAAAAAAAAAAAGAAGACTTCTCACTACTGTCAAAGACTTACGTATGATTTGTCAATATTCATGACACTTCAGTATTTGAGTATAGTCATCATGTTGTTGAAGTAAATAGACATTTACTAAACAGCTTATGAAGCATCAGCTGTCAATGCTTGTTACTTTGAGTAGCTGTAATGTATTTGACAGCATTGAACAGGACAGCATGGAATCCAGACTAATGTAAATGATGTACATGTCTCAGAACTCTTTTGGTGTCAATGAGGGGTTATCTTTGTCTTACTGTCTTAGAGGTCTTCATTGTCAATGATGCAGTGATGATGTTATTTTGTCTGTCTGTTTCAGAGCTCTTCAGTGTCAACAGTGTTGTCTGTCTGTCTGTCTCTGTCTGTCTATCTGTCTGTCTGTCTGTCTGTCTGTCTGTCTGTCTGTCTGTCCGTCTTTCCATCTGTCTGTTTCAGAGTCAGTGATGGTGGAATATTGTCGATCTATCTATCTGTCTGTCTGTCTGTCTGTCTGTCTGTCTGTCTGCCTGCCTGCCTGTCTGTCTGTCTGTCTCTGTCTGTCTGTCTGTCTGTCTGTCTGTCTGTCTGTTTCAGTCAGTGATGGTGTAATATTGTCTGTCTGTCTGTCTGTCTGTCTGTCTGACTGACTGTCCATCTGTCTGTTTCAGTCAGTGATGGTGTAATATTGACTGTCTGTCTGTCTGTCTGTCTGTCTGTCTGTCTGTCTGTCTGTCTGTCTGTCTGTCTGTCTGTCTGTCTGTCTGTCTGTCTTTCAGTCAGTGATGGTGTAATATTGTCTGTCTGTCTCTGGCTGTCTGTCTGTCTGTCCATCCATCCGTCCCTCTGTCTGTCTGTCTGTCTGTCTGTCTGTCTGTCTGTCTGGCTGTCTGTCTCTGTCTGTCTGTCTATCTGTCTGTCCACCTGTCTGTCCACATGTCTGTCTGTCTGTCTGTCCACCTGTCTCAGAGCTCTTCATTATCAAATATAGTGTTATCTTGTCTGCTGACTCTCTGACACAGACAAGACAACCCTGGATGTCTATGTACATAATGAACAATACCGCACAGTTGGTTGGGATAACCTGTGTTTTCTGTGAAAAGACCAAATGATAATCTCTTGTAATCTCTCAGTAGTACACATTTCATTGTCTTGATGTCTAGCAGCTGGTTTGGCAGTATTTCTACTGAAATGGTGCCTTAAAGGTTTTATTTGCATGTGATAAAATTTTACTATATTTGTTGAATATCATTTACTGTAATTTAATGTGATAAATTGCGAAATCTGTAGGGTTCATGTAACATAATATGACAGTTGTATATACTGTACTGAAATATTTATATAAAGTTTATTAATATTTCATTATTTTCAAATTTGTAGAGATATAGATTTCAACTGTCGAATGATGGGTGTAGCAAATTATATTACATGACATTCAAAATGTGAACGCATGCATACTCATTTTGGAGAACACTGAAAAAGTGACACAGCAACACACAGTGACATGCCTACATACATACATACATACTTACATACATACATACATACATACATACATACATACATACATAGTACATTGTTTACATAATGTATAGTACTATTAGTTTAGATGTCAGTGATTTTCGCCAACACTGTAAACTGTCCACACACACACACACACACACACACACACACACACACACACACACACACACACACACACACACACACACACACACACACACACACACACACACAGTGTATGTTAATAGACATTGAGAATTCATGTCAATGGGTGTTGGCACTCTGTGCGTAATGTATTAGACTGTCTAGTATTAATCTTGATGTCAATGATTTGCGACAACACCATGGACTGTCTATACTAGGATGATGTCATTGTGTACATCTAGTCGTTTTTCAAACTCCAACTGTTAATGTGTTATGATACAGTTTGTTTTCAAGATGTCTGCGACTACACCCAGACATGAATACATGTACATTCCCCCGATTGTGTTTTGGCAGAGTGCTTCTTCCACAAAAGAAAAGCTGTGAGTTTACTTGTCTGTCTCTCTGTGTCTATCTGTCTACTTCATGTGTTGAAGTTAATGGATAGTTTTCAGTACACTGAGCATTCGAAACACATACAAGGAAATAGTTATTTTATTGGTTTGTAATTGTTATTTATAGTCGTTAGATTTGAAGCATGTGACATATGGGTAGACTCAAAAATATTAGAAATTCATTTTTTCATGTACATTTATTTTATTTGTACATTACATACAAGTAATATGTAATAGAATAGAATTATTTTGATAAAAGTGGGGATTTTATTGTACAAAAGACGTTCAGTACAGTGAGTTACTGTGTACTGGACACCTGGGATATTTTATCTCCATGAAATCTATGAAATTGCGTGACTATAATGAATTTTTTGACACTCCAGAGTTTCTTAATTACTGCTGATGCCATAGGATTAATAACATGCATGCTTGTATTAATCTCACTGACATTCTGTGTGGTACAATTGTTTTCATTCTATTTCCTTTTTAAGAGAGAATCAGTTCAGTATAATTTGACCATGCTACATGTACGTCTTCATAGCCATGATTAAATACAGTCACCATAAGCTACGGTTCACAAAGGGTTCAAAGCCATACTGCAAACTTTACAGTTACTGGTTTGTATGGCTTCCTTTTACAGACAGTAGTATCCCTCAATGGCAGGTTTACTCAGCTATCTGTGTTCGTATTCACATGCTAATTACTAGTAATTAGAAGTGGGAACTTGGAATGTGAATTCCTATTACTCAAAGCAAACCAATTTAACACTTTTTGAGCCCCTGTAAAAGAGCTTTGAAATTATGTTCGAATTTACACCATCTCCAACATATGTCTAGTAGCCTGATATCCATATTCACTATATGACTATATGGCATATGATAAATTCCTACTACAGATTCTAGAATTTCGTATAAATTTCAGTCTTCATCGTAAGTCCAGACTTCACACTACCTACTCACCCACCCAAATGCATACATGTATACAGTTTGATCATTATAGAGAACACAATCATGTATATAGATGTTTATATCCATTGTGTTTAAATATCATATGAAACTTTGTTGTGATGTCATTAAAAAAAAATTGGTCACATGACAGTCTTGAGATTAAAATCAGTAAAGCAGTAATGCATCACTAATATGAAACAGTTCAAATTATTGATTTAAAGGTAACTGTTTTCACGAAAGTGACATGACTACTCTTGGGAAGGAATCGTTGCTAAGTCATGTATCATGATTCATCGGAATAAACCACAGCGTCTTTTACGGCACCTTCCAAGATGCAGCATCAAGATATTTCGCGGTGTCACTGAAGAAATATCAGCTCTGCTTTGGGAGAGTGGCTATCATTACACAATGTACAAATTGTTACTTCTCTGCAAATCAAAATATGTAAAAATAATCAAAGTTCCCCTTTCACAATACGATATCCACAATTCTATCACAATATATCGTTCTAGAACTCAATAACTGTCATATTATACTGTCAGTTCCTTGTTTTTCACAAACAATAAGTCCATTTAAAACACAGAAGGTATAAATGTCACATTGAATTTGAAAGAGAAGTGACAGACTTTTGTCATTTCTGCTTTTCATATACCACCACACCTATTTACATGTTAAACATGCATACATGTAGTTGTTTTGTCAGTTAATTTGTACTCATGTAGCTGAGATGAATGAGCTGTGAAATATCATTTTGTGAGTAGATTTGTGTATTTCATTTATCATTCTCATATGTAAAACTGTGTATGAATGTTGTAAAGCACAATGATGACCAGGATTGCCTGCAGCAGTCCGCCCTCTAATTCTTGGTACCTGCAATAGCATTTTACCTCATGCTAGAGGGTCAAAATAGAACAAGGAGGTTGATTTATTCTCATGCCCGCCTATAGTAATGCATGAGAGTCACATGGAGTGGAAGCTATGGTGTCGATCAAGAAATTGAATGTTCATTATTTTTATGATGCACCTAGGTAGTAATATTCTATTTCAGGTACAGAGAATTAAAGACAATATTTTTGTTGTTGTTAGTGATAGCCAAAATGATTTTAAAAAATTCTGTTTTCTTGCAACTCACTACATTGTAAAGGATGGGGAATCCAAAATTTATGGAGTCACAAGCTGTGTGTCAGGGGTATATCAAATTAGCTTAGATGACACACTGCTATGCCGTACATATGCATACATGTACATGGGTATTATTAAATGTGTTTCTTCCTTTCTAAGGTCACTGTACTGGAGATAGGCATGAGTCATTTAAGATCACTCACGGTCAACATACAGATATTTTGCTTTGCCGTCACAGATTTGAAAAATAATTCATGTATTTCCCATTAAAAAAAATTCTGAAATGTAATCTTGGTGGTTAGTAGTCTAGAAGCTATGCGTGGCTTCGAATCTCTTCTCACTATTCAAAGCCACTGATGCTGATAGCTAGACTGTCGACAGTCGCTCGCGCCTTTTTTCCATACGTTTTATCTAAACTCCGGTCCGGCGCAACACTAGTAATAGTATAATCGCAAACTGATTTCGAGGGCCGTATTGCAAAGGCCCAAGCGACTGTTGTCCCTTGCCGCGCCCTCATGCGATAACAATAGGAACATTCAGTTTGTAGACTATGGACATTTAGGTCATAGTTCACAAAGCTTGTCAATCAAAATGAACATGGCGTAGTCACCAAGCGAGTCAACACATCGAGACGCATTGGAAAAACTTTGATACTCGCACTTGAAAGACTTTCAGAGAAGAATTATAGATACCTATGTCTCTGGGAAAGATGTTTTCGTTAGTGTACTGACAGGAAGTGACAAGTCCATAGCCTATGAAGCCCGGGATATGAAGTCGCAGGCCTGTGGGTTATACTTCCATGCTCCGATCGTTCTCGCGATACAGCTAACAACATCTAGTCTGCAATTGTCCCAGTAGTATCCTCATTGATACAATGATAGCTCTAATATAATCCCGTATATAAACGGCGAAGGCCCTTTTATTTGTGGTAATTTTGCTAAACAATAGGGAAGTGGTAACAACCTAGCGGCCGACCCAAAGGTTCACCCCCCCCCCCCCCCCCCCCCCCCCCCCCCACATCAACAACAAAAATCACATAAAAAGAAAACATCAAGGAAAAGACACAACAAACTGTCATATCATATAGCATCGTGATAAAGATTACGTAAATTGACTCCTCAATCGGTATCTGAAATAATGGGGTACAATAGCGTTAGGTATATATAGACTCAGTACTCTGTGGAGGCACTAGTTGAAGACGTGTCGGATCGGAGCACGATCTCCGTGCCGTGGTAAATATGGAGGCACTTTTCTGTTTCAGGTAGAACGTCTACCATTTGCACATTATCTGCGCCTCACTATCAAACATTTTATACATGAATAGTATTACTATATAATATGCTAGCTGCAGTCGAGGGAAGGTAAAAAAGGTGTCCAAAACATCTGTTGCCTGACTGGAGTGTCGGTCGGAGTTGGTACAACAAGTCGACTTCCGTAGCACTCTCTCGCTCCAGTACCACTGTAACAGCTAGCTGCATGCTAAACAAGGCAATAGACTAGTGAGCATGACAATGTATCGGGCGTCGAGTTTGTCAACGACGTCATTTACGAATGTTATAAAAACGCGCGGTTTCAAGCTTTAACAAAGAAAGATAGGAAAGGAAAAAGTACTTGATTATGACCATCAAAATGCATTTACGAGGTCAAATTTGCGCTGCAGTTTACGTGTGTTGCACGTTGAGTAACCTTACATTGAACTGTATGCAAATTATACGATAGAGTACCGCCCCATTAAATGACGTCACATCATGAATAAGTAATAGCAAGGGAGATGCGGCAAGGGACAACAGTCGCTCGGGCCTTCGGCCCTCGACCTCGGGCCTTCGGCCCTCAATTTGCGATTAGACTAGTGTTGCGCGGGATCGGAGTTTAGATAAAACTTTGGGCAAAAAAGGCGCGAGCGACTGTCGACAGTCTAGCTGATAGCCTCTAGAGTAGCTAGAACGGAGACATCAGTAAAAATAATGAAATATCGATAACAGTAAATTAAAAAATAAATCAAAATAAAATATTCCTATTTGTACAGTAAGCTTATATTTCTAAAAGGACAGTCTGATAAACAACTTCTAAAATATATAGTAATGTACTTTGTTTTTCTTACATGTATCCTTTTTAGATTGAAATATAGAAATGTACAAAATTAAATGGATTATTCAAAGTAGGGTTCTTCTTTGAATTCTCTGAATCTTATCAACAGAATTACTCTACCCTGATAAATTCATTTAAAATATGACTTCTTTCCAGATATACATGTAGGTTGCATGGAGATCTAAGCAATACACCCTTACATTATTTTGTAATTAGAAATACAACTATCTATATTCAGTATGTTTTCTAAGGTTTGGGAACCATGGTAACAGAATTGAGAAATCCTGTAAAATTTGCCAAGCGTGCATACAATGTACATACATTCATCGTACTGTGTGATTTTAGAAAGTAACCATTGAAGGTAAAACACCTGGGTGACAAAGATTTTACCTGTTCACCACTGATAACAGAAACACTGCATATATCAGAGTATGAACCACATGATATTAAAATAAAGAAAAATTATTATGAAATGTCAAAATGAAAAATGTACATTAATACTTGTTATTTATTTATTTATTTATTTATTTATTTATTTATTTATTCATTCATTTATTTATTTAATGGAAGACGAGCTGGAACAAGTCCCATTTACAGGCTCCTAAAATGAAAAACTAGAGAAAACCCCACACAAACATGTCAAACAAAACTAAAAAAAAATGCACTTTAACACATTACAAGGCATAAAATATAAGATCAATCTTGAGATGACGTTGACAGTCTTACAAAAATGTTAGTGTTTGTTCTACAAATGTGAAATTCATATAGCATCATGAGGTGTTCCTTGTATACACAATGTACATCTACCTCTTCTATTATATCCTAATATTGCTCAGCTATCTAAATGACAGATATGTTAAGTATTTGTAATGTAAATTGTAATTATAATTTGCTAGCAAAAATAGCTTGCTGAAATAGATCTATAATTTATTTCATGAAATTATCCAGACATTGTCAAATACAGACTGATAAATGTGTTAATGGTTACTCAGACATTCTTTACTAGATCATCTTGATCCTTTTCAGACAAATACATCATACGTATACATGCGATGGTTCATTAGATGAATAATTAACCATACCAATTATTGACTATGACATTTGTGGGAGCCAATGATTAGTGTGTTATCATGCTTGAAATATGTTGATACACACATAGCTGCAATCAACCATAGTGGTCATAACTAGTCTAGTTTCTATATGGTATTGTTATGATTTACACCTCCAGTCACATTTAATAGTTAGATATCACATTGGCATCCAGACTCCCTAGGAATGTATTCATTTTAACACACTTTGGTCTATCCATGGTAGTTGACACTTGCCCTGCTGTCCTCGGGGGGGGGGGGGGTACTATACCAGTACTGGCCACACTCCTACCAGAGCTGGCCACTGGTACCGCCCCGTGGCTGTCCTCAGCACCTGATATAGTTAGTTCTCCTGCAGAAACAAAGAGTTAGTGAAAACCCTTGACGCTACAAATGATGTAGTGACTGTGTTACAAACAAACATTACATACATTTTTATGTTTATTATTTCCAGTATTTAGTCTGGATGTCAACGTATCTCAACGTGGTCTGAGATCTTAAAGATTTGATGAAGGATTAGTATTGTGTTGGATATAACAGTAGATTTGTGAAGCCCTACATAATGTAGTGTGGAGTCCACCATGCTGTGCAATGTACATGGAATGAGTATAGATTACAGGTTATGTCAAGCATGCAGCTACCTAGGCTATAGGTTGTATTATGACAACTTAGATATTCGATTCTGAATATATTGATGTATGAATTATGATTATTTATTTTATTCAATCCATCGTGTGATCTCTGACACACACCTCCAAGGCAGCTGCATGGTTGGCATACAAATGTAATATGTAATCCATACTCATTTCAAATACTATACAGTATAGTAAATTCCATATTATTTTACTGAAACCCCAGGTAGCTGCATGGTTGACATAGCATAAAACCCATACATGTGCTCACATTAGACAACCCCTAGGTTGCTGCATGGTGGCCATAATAGTCTGGATGCCAATGTGGTATCGAATCATCTCTAACCTGACAGATCTTTAGATTTGATGAAGGATAGCACTACTAGGTTGGTAATATCGTATAGCCTGCATAGTGAATTCCACATTTTACATATATGTGAACTTTGGGGTTTCTAAATTGCTAAACCCTATCTAAATCTTTGTTGGCTTTTCAGTGCGAATGAATGCATGTACCTAGACTGGAATGTATGCATGTATTGCTAGATACTTGATACTTTTCATACTGTAAAGCAGAACAGCATAGATTCCAGGTTTATTGTTGTTCCACCTATAGAGGACAGTACAGTTAGATTATATATAGCCAAGAATCCAGTAATGTGGAAATTTTGTTCTTGTTTTCCCATACCACACCTGGCATTTTGCTACGACCTATGGCTTTTAAATGAAGCTGCGGCATGAAAACAGGCAACAATTCTTATTACCGAGTTAGTAGTCCTGGTGAGGGAGGACATAGTGTCCCCAGGTGACTAGAACTGACTTGGAGCGTGAAGTGTACAATGTATTAAAACATGATTACCATATTCAAAGTCACTGCAGGAAATCGTAATCTAATTGTAGGTTTGAATATATGACCAATATAGCGATATACTAGGCGTGGTAGGGGAAAACAAGAGCAAAATACCCACATCTAGGCTAGCTGATATAGAAACAGTTGATTAGCATGTGACTAGTACCTGTGTCAATATTGACACTATCGGTATATATGTATGATGTGTACTATCTTGTGTTGAGGTTGGGATCTCTGTTAAAGTTCATCCAAAATGACAAAACCGTACTTATCAGCTCAGAATCAACAATTAGGGCACCTTTTCACCTACTTTCTAGCATACATAATGTATATGTGTAGTTTGTATCTATGCTGGCCTGTTGAGAATATCTGATAACTGATAATGCTGTGACATCTGGTTTGACCTGTAATTCCCCTAGTACATGCAAAGCTACGCAAGAGGTGTAGGTGCAAAGGTAAATGTTATACATCACTGATATTCCATTATATTGACGTGACTTAAAACAAATCCGTACAGCTCAGAAACTTGGCTATCTGACTTGACACACTGGCTTGACAGTATAGCTCAGAAACTTACCTATCTGAATTGAAATACTGACAAATGACGTCAAGCTGAACAACCAAGTCTCTAGCCTAGAATCCGGCCATGTGGGATTTAGCTCTCACTTTCCCCTAGGGAAAAGTGATAGAATCCCCACACAATTGGATTTCCAGACTACCAAATCTCTTGACTAACAAATCCAAACTTTTGACCATGCTCCATTTCAAAATAATCTTAAATTTCTATCTGGGTGAGTCCAGCCACCAAGCTAATAGATACCTTCATCATGTAACTTCATGGCATCCAAAGCATGTCAACTTCAATGCTTTCCTTCTCTAGATTCTGGGGTAACAAATACCATACCTGTATAGTTTTGACCTTGGATTAATCTCACATACCAATAGCATAAACAAGGTGAAAACCAAACAGTAGTTAGGTTGAAAGTCAACAATAGTGATGTTTGCAATTTCCATTGACTTTTGGTATGGTATCATGTTGAACATATATGTGTTTATAAATAGCAAGCCATATGCACTGACACAGTAGTCAGGATGCCATGGTAAGTGAAGGTGATACCATATCAATATCTCTCTGCCAGACAACTGATTTTCTAGTCTGGATGCCAAAGTAAATGGTAATGATACTGTATAGGAACTAGACTATGGACTTTCACACTTTCATTTTAATCCTAAATCAAAGAGGGCTTTTTAAAGGCCAAGGTTTCAATCCTAGGTTCTCACATTAGTGTTACTTATCAGTTGAGCCATAAGGATTATATAGGATAATTCCTTGTTCTAGACCAACTTTTTCTACAGTTCTGTCAGCTGTCTTTAACACCTAACTTTTATTCTATAAATCCAAACTTGACCCAGCCCTTTTAAGTGATAGTCATTAAAGTCAGGGTAGACTCTCTCAGCAGTCCTCGGGAGCATTGCTGTAAGCTGTTTTGTATGTACCAATATCTACCGAATAATTGTACTAGAATATCCTTGTACTGTAGGCCATCATAGACTACATAGGACTAATCATTTGTTGACATGTTACTGCAACTCCATGTTCTTGTGATGCCCCGAGCATCACAGTAACACATCAACAAATGATTAGCCCTATGTATGTAGTCAATGAGGGCCCACAGTACAATTATGCAGTAGATATCGGTACATACAAAACAGCCCTTTTAGCAATGCGGTGCTCCGAGGACTGTGAGAAAGTCTAAAGTCAGGGTTGTAACTGAAATCTCTCCATCTTTGTACAACAGCTGTTCATTAATCAAAGTAATCACTTTGAAATTCCTACACTTCAATTACGAAGAGACATTGATGAAATAGCTAACAGGTAAAAGCGTAATTACTTTCATTCCCGTGTTAATAGCTGTGTAATTGACTATTGTACGTGAATTAATTCATGCATACATGTATTAGAAGAGGCCTAGCAAAGATATTAATTTTCCTTTTGTTAGTAAAATTGTTGAGATTCTCAACTGTTTGCATTGAAAGTGTAGTGATAAATGAAAATCATGTGTTCCCATGGAAACACATGTTGTACACGTATTTACGTGTCCAGGAATTAGTTTCGGTAAAATAGACTCTTTTCTTTTTCATAGAAATTCAAACATGTTACTAGGTTTGAAAATTGTCACCGTTTCCTGTAATTTCCAGCCAAATGTTGTGTATAATGTTAGTATTGCAGGGTGCATTATTTTCAAACAATTTTGTTTTCTCTGAAAACAAGAGGAAGTTTAAGATTTGATTTAATTAGAGGTGCATATTTGAAGTGGGAGGGTGTGTGTCACAACAGAGTAGGGAGAGGGTCAACAGAGTGGAGGGGTGTCACCACAGTGGTGAGGGATGTCACAAGGGAGGGGATGGAGTGTCACAAGAGTGGGGGGGGGGGGGTTCACAAGAGGGCAATGTTGTCAGCAATAGATATCATATACATGTACATGTACCTGGACATGTATATACATGTAGTGTGAATTGTTTTTTGATGTCTTGTAACCGTTTATCTTGTTTGTTTTTGCTTTGAACTATTGTCTTCTTTTTTTCTTTTCATTTGTGATGTGTAGATGTTTTGTCTGCCAAACCGAATTGCCCATTTGGGATAAATAAAGTTATTGAATTGAATTGATATTTGATATATTTGTAGACCACACAACTTGTCTGATACTAATGCAGCACCATAACAATTGAAGTACAAGTACAGCTACCTGGTAAATTGAACGAATGAACAAAAACACATGTATAATGTACAATACATATAGTAGAAAAGAAACCCATTATTCAATCATCCATGTTGAACATGGCCACCTGTGTTTGCCATCAATTCATTGTGTATACTGACATATAGATTATTGATAGATATATACTGTATGTATAAAAAAATGTATATTGACAAAAACTGTCAAGTCAGAAGAACAGAGCAGATGTCATTATTTGTGCCATGAGCAGGGTTTTCAGGAGAACTAGCCTTCATCTTTTTCCTTGAAATCTCAGCTGGCAGAAATGCTATCACAACCAACTCTTGACAGCTGTTGCCTTTTAATGAAAGCACTGCATGATTAGAATGTTTCAATAGTTTGTGTTATGCAAATGTATCTATATATTTATTTGTCTCTTGTCCTCTGTGTTCATTATCGTAACAATAACATTCCCAAATGTATTGTTATACTATGTATATATATTATACCTGTAACAATAGCATTCATAGACATGTATTGTAAAAAACAATATCATCAAAGCTACTGATATGTGATTGATTCAGCATCTTAGTTACACAACCTGCAACATAGTATGATGATAGACAGTGGGGAGGGGAGATGAAAGCTGATCTGTGCAAAGGTTTAGTCTAAGTTAATGGGTTTAACTTTGTATTGCACCGAAATTTAATTAGTTTACCAAAGCTTTTGCCAGGTATCCACCATGGCTTTGTCAGTGTTTTCTTTGGTAAGCTAATTACATTTTGGTGCAATACTGGAAGTTAAACCTATTAACTTAACCTGCAACTTAAATAAGACTGTGACAACTCACCTTTGACCTGAAGATTACTTAGATATTAATCAATGGACAAGACCAGTCATCCACAAAAGATTTATATTTGACCTTTGACCTATGGATTCAATGGATAAGACAATTCAAGAAAACTATACTCATTCTTGACCTTTGACATGTGGATTCAATGACAAGACAACTAGATTCATATTTGACCCTTCACCTTTACATTACCATAACACCGGATATAAGGACAATTCAAAGAAACTTCTGTAGATGATTTTATTCTTGATATTGATAATATAAACATACAGTTATATGTAATGTATTTCTATAACAAATCTGGAGCTTTCCTCTTCATCATCCTGTACACGCCCACGTTTCAAAGAAGTTAACAACTGTATGGAGCAAGGGATCACATTTAGTGTATTTTTAATGTTACATACTATTTAATATCTCCTAATTAGTATTTGATTCTCTGTATTTTGTGTATCAATCAGTACATGTTGTGAATTGATCTATGTAATATCCAGGCATACCCTAATAATACAAAACAAAAATGAAGGTTTAAAGATCGTTAAACATGTACAGGATGTTAAATATATTTCCTAAATATTTGTGATTGAATGTTTGAAAATCCAAAGTGATATGCTCAAGTTATGTCATTGTCTGACTGCACGAGAGTCTAACTTCCCATGACAAACATTCAATACCCACAAGGCATAGCAACATCTGTCTAAGGTCATTTACCTCAGATTGGTATCTGCGTGGGAAACCCCCTCCCCCCATAAAAAAATATAAAAATAATAATAATAATAAATAAAAATAAATAAATAAAAATAAATTAATTTAGAAATACTGTCAAATACTTTATTTTCAAGAGATTACATATTCACTGAAAAGAGAAATTGTCTGTATTGAGCTATTTTTAGGAAGGTGTGTATGTGAATAAAAAGGATTTTCAATGAATTTTATTTTAGTGGAAAACCACACCATTGAAAGCAGTTAAAATAATTTCCCAGCTAAAATTTAGTATTTCACAGTACCTGGGAACGCAGGTAGATTTCACCTACTGTATGCCATTGGGATAGATAACAAAAAACCCCCAGAAAATCTAAAAAAGGAAAAAAACATCGCTTTGTTTGGTTAATGACTTCCCATCAACAATGTGTGATCATGCTTCGTGGCATGTGAATGCTGAAGGCTGCACACACTGTCTATTACCTGACCACCATTCAAATCTTGTGTAATATTTCATAACATGTTGATAATCTAGTACTCTTTTCAAACACCTGATTGTGCCAATGATATTGACTTGCCTACACACAAAGAACTTGCCCACCTTAATCTCATATGTAATAAGTGAATGTATGTGGGGGATAATGATCAAATTATAAGACGATTTCTAGGTTTATCATATAATTTTCTCCACTTCTGCACATTCAGGTATTTTGTTTTAGCACTTGTGAGAGACTTTTCAGTGTCGCGGGTGTGTCTTCACTACACAATGTTGTATTTCTTATGCCTGTGTTTTATAGCTGTTCTGTACTGGTTGTGTTTTAGGTCAACAATGGAAAACAAAGATCTGACTACTGGTAATGGGTCGGCACCTGCCATGGAAGACATGGAAAACCCTAACGTTGTTGACGGAATGATTGCTCTTACTGTCACTCTGCCTGGAGGTAAAGAAGTCACTGCAACGGTAGATGCCAGGTATGACATGATATGATTATTTTTTTGGTTTCAAAGTACACTGCTGGTTTTGAATCATTCTTGAATTTGAATTCACCCAGCTATTCTGACTCCTGTGATAAAATACCATGATTGCATGACGTGGCTTCAATGCATCCATATTGAATTGTTGTCTGCAAAGTAAGACTTCCATTAGCCATGGTATGAGGCTGCTAATGATGTCATCTGACACTGTGTCACCAGTAAGAATGTATTCCTATTTTCTGACTGACACTTCAATTCGTTCTGTGAGGCATGTGTGAAGAAGATATACTCAAGATCAACCCAGTGAAGTACGAAGCATGAAGTCCGAGCAATCTACCCATTACATGGTGTTATCAACAATTTTGTATAATTTCTTTGCTCTTTATTTTTATTCAGTCATTTATAAGCTTTTCACTACGGTATTGGGTATTTTGTGTAAAACTTAATATTGTAATGTTCCACATGATCAAAACAGTACCTCACTGCCAGATAATCATTTAGTAGGTTTGCACTTGACAGTGACACTTTTAAGCCACCTTAGGGTCAACTCTGGTCTTAACCTGACTTAAAAAAATTAATGTGAACCATTTTAGCCTGCTCAGAGTCAGGCTAGGTTAGTCCCAGTGTGAAAGGGTGGTATTAGTTGGGGATCGGTTTAAGCAGGCTTAAACTTATAAGTGTGAATGCATGTGGGTTGACTCTAGTCCCAGTTGATGCCACAGTGTTTTGCAATCAGTTTTCCAATTAAGTGATAATGTTAGTCGAATCTAAGACAGGTAGCACCTTTAACCAACCCCAATCTGAACACAAACCAAAAACCAGTTTATCAGTTTTACGACTTGAGCCCACCCAGTTCAGGTACCCATAATATGATCTAAAAACATAGTAATACTACTAACAGTACAATGTATATGATCATTGAATGACTCAGACTGACATACATGGTTAAAGTCATCACTTAGTTCTCATTGTCCAATTTTGCTCTCATTTTTATTGCAATATAATCTTGGTGAAAATGATATTTCATGCAGACACTCAGCACAGTACAATATAAAATTGCCTTCTTACAAATTTGAACTCACTAATATAGATTTGAAATTTCATACTGATCATTCCATGATAAATGATTGTTGGTGATCTCGGTTGACATGTCATTCTACATTGGAAGAAGCTGGTACTAAAATGATCGCCCTTTCAAAATGTCATTTTCTGTTTCATATCGTTCTAACCTTTCAAAGTTCTGATTGTGCTGGGTAATTTGAAACTGTCTGTGATACATATTGTATGTTGAGATCCATCCATTATTTATGATTTCTGTGTGAACTCAATTAAACTTTCTCTTTTTGAGATAATTGTCACTTAGATTTAACAATGAGACACTGCAAATAATGGATGTTATAACAAGCCCAAAATAGCTGGCAAAAAATAACTAGCCTGTCTACTGTGTTGTTGAGATACATTGTCAGCTGGTCATACCTCCAAGCCTACGCTGTCGGGATACATCATTAGCTGGTTTTACCTTTTAGCCTATGCTGTTGAGATGCATCGTTAGCTGGTTGTACCTTTTAGCCTACGCTGTTGTGATACATCGTTAGCTGGTCGTACCTCCTAGCCTTCGCTGTTGTGATACATCGTTAGCTGGTCGTACCTCCTAGCCTACGCTGTTGTGATACATTGTTAGCTGGTCATACCTCCTAGCCTACGCTGTTGTGATACATCGTTAGCTGGTCGTACCTCCTAGCCTACGCTGTCGTGATACATCGTTAGCTGGTCGTACCTCCTAGCCTACGCTGTTGTGATACATCGTTAGCTGGTCGTACCTCCTAGCCTACGCTGTTGTGATACATCGTTAGCTGGTCGTACCTCCTAGCCTACGCTGTCGTGATACATCATTAGCTGGTCGTACCTCCTAGCCTACACTGTTGATATACAATTGTTAGCTGGTCGTACCTTGTATCCCTTGTGTTCTCAGGGCTAGGAGGTACGACCGGCTAACAATGTTTCTCGACAGTGCAGTGGACAGTCTACAAAATAGTATACATGTGTATAACTTATATATTCTGTGTCTTTCCCATGAAAAGATTATATTTGTTATATTTGAAATGAATTAATCCTTCTCTAAATATGTTATTGCCTAGCAAGAAAGCTATAATCTATACATGAGTAAGAATCTGTATACAGTATTTGATTTACAATCACGTATAAATTTTATAAGCGAAATCCAAAGTAAAATAAATTATGTAAAAAAAAATCCTTTCAGTATCATGACATTTCTGCAGAACGTGAGTCTCAATAGTTTTAAGAATCACTATCAAGAAAATATTGAATTGATCCATAGATATGCACATATAGATGTGCCAATTTATTTAGTCTCGACGGCTTAGGATGAGAGTTTTTTTAAAGGAAACATTTGCCAAGGTAAAATCCACTCAAGAGCTAAACATTTCCTCAGAATTGTGTCTCAATTGTGTTAGTATCAGGGGTCGTTAAAAATAATGAATTTATTCATCAGTATGCACAAATAGGTATGCCAATTTATTCAGGCTCATATGTAGCTAAGCGTAGGATGACACTGTCGTAAGGGAAACATTTGCCAAAGCAAAATCCACTTATATAGTCAGACATTTCTTCAGAATTGTGTCTCAATGGTGTTAGCATCACTGTCAAAAAAATTATGAGTTGGTTCATAAATATGCACATATAAACATCAAATTATTCAGTCTCCCATGTAATTTAGGATGAGGCTTTTTGAGGGAAACATTTGTCAGGTATTATCCAGATATTTCTTCAGAACTTATGTCTCAATATTGTTTTAGCATCACTGTTGAAAAAAAAAAGATGAATTGGTTCATATATATGCACACACAACACTCTAATAGATATGTCTAATTATGATACATCACATCTTTGGGGGAGACTTTTAAGGGAAATATTTGCAAACCCACCTGTATAAAGTCAGACATTTCTTCAGAACATCCATCTCAATGGTGTTAGCAATTATAAACATCATCATTAAAAAAATATCAAAGCTTTGGAGGAGACTTTTTTTAAGGGAAATATTTGTAAACCCACCTGTATAAAGTCAGACATTTCTTCAGAATTTCCATCTCAATGGTGCTAACAATTATAAACATCATTAAAAAAATATGTTGAATTGGTTGAGGTTTATAGTTCATAAATATGCACATATAGACATGCCTAAAAAGTCAATCTCATAGCTTTAGGGGAGAGACTTTTGAGGGGAAACATTTGCCATAGTATTATCCACCAATATTATCCACTCAAAACCAGACATTTCATAGTTGTGTTCCAATTGTTTAGCATCACTGTCAAAAAAAAAACCCTGGTTAGTCTGGATGCCAATGGGGTCTCTAACCACAAAACAGAGATCTGAAAGATTTTTAGAAGGATAGCACTAGACTAAAAAAAGTATTATCAGTTTATAAAATTTAATATGCATACATATAACGTACTCAAATTATTGAGTTATTAAGCAACAGATTTTGTGAAATTTGAAGGAATCTGTGAGATAATTTATAAGACCTAATCACTCTGTGATAGTCCTTGGTAACTGAATATTGAGATTCTAATATTCATATCCAGACAGTAAGGCACCAATGGGTCAATAATTTAATTGCTTACTTGCGGGCTGACATTTAGCATGGCAAGAACTAGTCTAAGAGCAATAAAGTGTAATTTTATGAACGTGAAAGGCCTCATCTGAGTGTCTGGTAATATGCTTGTTATCGATCATAATACAAAACTTACAATGAGATTAGAGTCCTTGGTATCCTCACTCAAGTAGATAATATAGAGTATTAATTGTATTTCTACAAAAGTTTACATTCTTATAACACACATTAGACTTTCTGACGGTCTTCAGAGCATCACATCCCTGAAAGGGGCTGTTTTGTATGTAAACGATATATACTGCATAAACTGTACTGTGGGCCCTCATCACTACATAGGGCTAATCATTTTCATTTGTTGACGTGGTACTGCAAAGCTGGAGCACCACAGTAACACGTCAATACATGATAAGCCCTATGTAGTTGATGAGGGCCCACAGTACAAGGATATTGGAGTATAATTATGCAGTAGATATTGGTACATATGAAACAGCCAATATAGCGATGCTCCTAAGGGACTGGTGAGAGAGTCTACACACACATACACATATACTGACAGCTGTACACATTTACTGTGTGTGTTTATGTTTGGTTCGATCGCAAAATTCCCGGGTACATGTACATTTGTATTTTACCAGTGTATTAGTGTCAGATACAACGATAAACATGAGAAAATGAAAGCCCACTTAGGTATGTACCTACCCAGTAAAGTTAGTACGTACATGTACCAAACTGATTGACATGGGAAAATGAAAGCCTGCATAGCTAGCCTGTACAGTTCCAACCAAACTGACTGACATGAGAAAGTGAAAGCCAACGTAGGTACATTTGTACAAAACTGCATGTACATACCGGTAGGTCTGATATGACACTAAAAATGAACAAAGCCTGAATAGGTACATGGCTACAACATATAGACTATACAGTACCTACCCAAACTGATTGACATTCACAAGGTACAATACTACACACATAGTACATCATGACTGTAGATAAGCAATGATGTACTGTATCTGTCATCTATGTAATATCATTTGCGATACTGACAATGACTTATGGGTGATGATGATACAGACAACCTAGATGTGTGTCTACTCTATTACAGTTATAAAATATGCTCTTAAGCATTACTGGCGTCTCTTGCAATCATTCTGGAATCAAATACCAAAGCCCCGTCGGGCATTCAATAAATCCTTCACCAATCTGCTATCAAATTTATACTTGGATAACTTGCTTCTAAAACAAGATGATGGTCCAATATGTCCAGCATATTAAGTTTAGTATATTCTGATCTTTGAGATAGAAATACGTTATTCAACTGTTAAACAGTGGACAAGTCTTTGGGGCTAGACTGTTGTTGGGTTTTACTGTAACTTTTCACATTTGATAATAAATCAGATCTGAGATGTAAAAAATTAGTAATAAAAGTAGTGTTTATTGTATGAGAGTATACATTACACTCTACATGTAGTTACACATGTATACATGTATAAGCATTGTTCTTTGGGGTTTCAGAACCTTGCTTTACATGAAAGGAAAACACAAGTAACAATGAACATTAGCTATCATAGTTTGTAATATATGTACATGTTTGTCTTTCCATGTTTGTTACCTGCTGTAAATATATAAAAGTGGTCACAGTTTCCAACTAGTTTCCTATGTAAGTGGTAGATGTTATTGTTTACAAAATGCTCCAGGCATAGTTCTGATGGTTGTTACGAAATGAAGGTACATTTACATTGACAAAGTAGAGTAGTCCCATCAAGGTAGCATAGATAATTTGATAAGTGTATTTACCAAATACTGATCACAAAGTAGTACATGTATCCTGTTATATGCAATGACTGGGTGATTGTATCATTACTTGTGCTTGTGTAAGGTGTTAATGACCTCAAGCATGGCTGTGTGTCTACAGGTGTACATAGCTTACATCAGACCATTGAAGGAGGCTTTCACAGGTACATGTACAAACAAGGTGATAAATCAGTGCACTTTATGCTGCGCTGTCAGTCTAATGGACACAG